>NC_091153.1:2632906-2667906 GCF_040958095.1 Procambarus clarkii | reverse complement strand
GGGATACGAGGACAAGGAGCTGGGATACGAGGACAAGGGGCTGGGATACGAGGACAAGGGGCTGGGATACGAGGACAAGGAGCTGGGATACGAGGACAAGGCGCTGGGATACGAGGACAAGGCGCTGGGATACGAGGACAAGGAGCTGGGATACGAGGACAAGGAGCTGGGATACGAGGACAAGGAGCTGGGATACGAGGACAAGGAGCTGGGATACGAGGACAAGGCGCTGGGATACGAGGACAAGGAGCTGGGATACGAGGACAAGGAGCTGGGATACGAGGACAAGGAGCTGGGATACGGGGACAAGGAGCTGGGATACGGGGACAAGGAGCTGGGATACGGGGACAAGGAGCTGGGATACAAGGAGCAGGAGGCATGTGTAATCTTCAACAAAGATATCAGGACATCTTTACACACGAACCAGCATGGAGACCAGACTTAAGAGACGCGCATATAACTCTCAAAAAAACCGTAGTAAAGACCTTACCAAGCTAATTGCCTGCTTGTTAATCTCTGGGAAATATGTTGTTCGGTCGGCAATTATCATCTGGATCTGATCAAACAATGTTCTTGTCAGCTCCCGACTCGCTACCACACTCAGGCTGAAGATATGTCCTCCTCATATATGTATGTATGTGTGTGTGTGTGTGTGTGTGTGTGTGTGTGTGTGTGTGTGTGTGTGTGTGTGTGTGTGTGTGTGTGTGTGTGTGTGTGTTTTGGAGACAAGGTAACAGACTAACAGAGCTACCAGCTCAGGCAAGGTAACAGAAGTCAACAGAGCTACCATCTCAGGCAAGGTAACAGAGACCAACAGAACTCACCAGACCCATAGGGATGGACCACAAGAGTATCCTGGACCAGCCTGAGAGAGAAGTACTCACGAAACTACACAAACGCATACACACATACACAGTTTCAAATGTAGATATGACAGAGCCCGATAGGCTCAGGAATCTGTACACCTGTTGATTGACGGTTGAGAGGCGGGACCAAAGAGCCAGAGCTCAACCCCCGCAAACACAACTAGGCGAGTACAACTAGGTGAGTACACACACACACACACACACACACACACACACACACACACACACACACACACACACACACACACACACACACACACACACACTACTACATGTAAATACGACTCTCAAACCCTCACACACGACTCTCGGCTCTCACAAAGAATGTGTTCGCTCTCCAAACACCAATCCCTGGCTCAGAAGCGAGACAACACATAAAACTCACAACATTTATGAGATTCCCCATATACTCACAGAGCTTCCACGAGGTCCCAAAATCCCTATACAGCTCACAGGTACTCAGGATAACATGGCTATCAACTCTGTGAGCACCTGGACTTAAGAAAGGTAATCTAAGAAAGGTGGAGTTTCTTAAGCTTGCACAACATCACGAGACCCCCCACCAACGTAAGATTCTGTAAGAGCAAATGAGCCACTTACCGTCCACAACAGGAGGCTGGAACACAGCCAGGGCTACCTGGCTCAGATTCAAGAGTCCAAAGACCAAGGCAGGGAAGCTTTGGTCGGCTTCCCCTGCCTGCCTCCCCTGTCACCTTATTTGCCTGTCTTAAAGCTGGCTTGCCAGCTTGGTTGGCTGTTCCCCCCTCCCCCTTGCCAGCTTGTCCATGCTCTTGTCTGAGTGTCTACCCCTTTGTCAGGTTGTCTGCTGTGAGTGACCATCCTGGTAGAGTGACCAAGTGTCAGCTGAACAAGGAGAGAAGGATGAGTGACCAAATAGGAAAGGTGAATGACCTGGCAGATATGAGAGGTGAGTAACCTCAGACGCAGGTAGGGAAGGGGGCAGGAGGGGGGGGTGAGAGGGGTACAGGGGGGGGTGAGGGGTGAGAGGGCACACAGGAGGGGATATGTAAGGCGGTTGAGGTGGGGGGGGGGGGGGGGGGGGAACAGGAGACACCCACTGGCGAGTAAACACTAGATGGGGGTTTGTGGGGGGGGGGTGGCCCAGATCAGCTGATGTGGGCCACACCCACCCAGGCTGGCCCTCCCTGGGCCGCTATCGTGTTATCCTACACCTGGACTCCCGTATAGCTACCAATTCACGAGATACAAATGATATCTGTAACTCAGCCTCTGATATCAAGAGTACCCGTTCTAGTTTCTTACACAGCAAGCACAGAACTAATCTTAGAACATCTAGCCTCGTTTGGAGCTAAGGGATGAACCCCTTAACGCCCAAGGGGTACCCTAAGTAACCCAAACGCCTCAAGAACCCCACAAGATGCGGGTTCACCACAGAGTGAGGCGCCCAACACTAATATTTTGATGAACACATTCATCACCCATTTCCCACTTTACTTGAAGTTATCATCTGTTACTGATGGCATTTTTATTGTTGCAAATTCTCAAACGCAATTGCAAGCTCTACTTTATTATCTTTCTGCTAAAAGCGTTGAATGTGGTCTAATTATCTTTATATCAAAGTCCTGCAGGTATGCAAGGTAATTTACTAAGGTATGCAAGACCATCTCCCAAGATCCCCATTGCACACCCTGAACGATATTGGAGAAAATAATCCAAACATTCAATAAACGTATTAAAACGATAAATTTCCTTTCCATGCTCCAGCGTGTCTTTGGTGAAGAGCGGCCTCGCTTGTCAACCCGTCAATTCCACAACAAAATGACGGCAGTCAAGCAGGAAGGAAAATGATGCTCCACTGCCTCTTCCTCCACAGATAAAAGGCATTTTGCCACACAAAAAGGTCCTGTACAAAGTGGAATATCATGCAAGAATAACTTGCGAGCACTGAACTGGGCGACCCAATGGATACCTGGAGCATACTGGAGAAATTGAAATTGAAAATGAAATAAGTTTATTGATGTAAAATACACACACAAAGGGATGAGGTAGCTGAAGCTATTCTCACCCCGTTCAGTACATCGTGTTAATACATACATATACACACATCACAAACAATAAACATAATACCAAACATTGAGAATATGTTTATTGTATACTGGAGAGGGTTCTGGGAGTTGTTCTACTCCCCGAGTCGAGCCTGAGGCCAGGCTCGAATAATCAAAAGATTACTTGCCTATCTTAGGATACAAGTCAGATCCCACACAAGATGGTTCGCTAATGGATTATGAAACCTACTTAACCTTACCCAACCCAACCTAACCTGGCTTTTCCTAACCCAAATCCCTAGCCAGGCCTAACCTAACCGAGTGTGACATTCTAACCTAACTCAACTCAGCCTAAGCTAATACATATTAACGCAACCTGTCCTTTGCGGTTCTGTACCCCTCATAGTGATAACTTCAAAACCATTCTGTAATTACTGCAGTGTTATCTGCTCCCTATCCATGGTTTGGTTAGGTTAGATTAGGATTGGTTAGGTTAAACCAGTGTATTACTCTCAAACATGTGAAATATGAAATTTCTAAATTACTTGAGTATCCCCAATAATTTCACATTAACGAAAGCCTAGGCCTTAGGGCATATCAAAGACAATTATTTTCCCATATTATTATTATTGTTGTTTAAGATTTGCTGCTTGGAACAAAAAGTTCCAAGCAGCACGGGCTATGGTGAGCCCATAGACTTTCCATATTTTAATTAACCAAGCAATACATTTATAACTTGAGAATCTTCTCTTGTTTAGGATAAAGGCTCAAATGCCAGTTTACAAGTACTAATATACCCGTAATATCCTTTCAGACCATCAGAAATATCTGGATAACTATCCAGATATGTGAGAGGGATAGTGAGACCATCACTTTAACCCAAGGATCTTAAGAACATAAGAACAAAGGTAACTGCAGAAGGCCTATTGGCCCATACGAGGCAGCTCCTATCTATAACCACCCAATCCCACTAATGTTTCCCAAGGATGTTTAACCTTATTCCCGGAGCAATATTTCTTATATTTACTGGCAGGATATGAAGTGGAAAACGGTAAGGGGGGCGCCCCACAAGCAGGGGTCATGACCCCCCTCACCCCCAACGGAGGCTTTTGACCTTCTGCAGATAACAGACTTTAATTCCGGTCTCGCCCCTGGCGTGATATCATCGCCCAAAATGTTAAGACAACATGGGGGAGGGACGGGGGGGGGGGGGGGGATAACACGAAAACAAAGTTAATCTACAAACTGGTGAAACTTTGACAGGCTGAAGCTTGAGAGATAACATCTGTGCAGGAAGGACTGACTTAAGAGGTTTGGGGAACTGGGAAGCAAGTCATTGGTTGGGTGTTTCACCCTTAGTTGTATTGTGTGTGTGTGTGTGTGTGTGTGTGTGTGTGTGTGTGTGTGTGTGTGTGTGTGTGTGTGTGTGTGTGTGTGTGTGTACTCACCTATTTGTGCTTGCGGGGGTTGAGCTCTGGCTCTTTGGTCCCGCCTCTCAACTGTCAATCAACTGGTGTACAGATTCCTGAGCCTACTGGCCTCCACCATATCACTGCCTGTGTGTGTGTGTGTGTGTGTGTCTGTGTGTGTGTCTGTGTGTGTGTCTGTGTGTGTGTCTGTGTGTGTGTGTACACGTACCTGGGTGACCCCTGCTTGGGAGTGGCTGACCCCTTATGTCACACCCAAAGGTGTGTGACATACAAGCAAGCAAGCAAGCAAGCAAGCACACACCACAGGCACCCAGTTCCTCATTACATCACAGAGCAGTTGTGAGTAACTTAACTCAGATATCTGAAGCAGTTTACAAGAATGATATTAATAAGGTCTTAAATATACCCACACAAAACAGAACACGAAACAATGGATATAATCTGGATAAGATTAGATCTAAGAAAACCCTGGGTAAATACTGGTTTGGAAACAGGGTAGTCGATTAGTGGAACAGATTACCGGGTAACATAATGAGTGTTTCAAGCGTAGGTCAGACATACCTTTGCATGAATTTGAGTGGATATAAAGACGATATGCCTCGCATGGGGCCAATAGGCCGTCTACAGGTTTCTCTGTCTTTAAGACGTTATATGTGATTTCACCTACGTATTTATTATTGTTTATGTATACCAGTGAAGTAATTATTAGCGTGTTACCTTACGGGTGATTCAGTGTGAATGAGTGAGAAAAAAAATTAGACTGGTGATACTACTACATCACCGTCTTTTATTGATTTTTGTAGTTAGTGGTAAACGGGGAGTGAAAACCTTAGAAAATGGGAAGAAGTGACACTTTAGAAAATGGGAATCGCCTTTAACGGTTCAGAATAATGTTAACTTGGTCGTGTTAGACTCAGACGAAAGAACTTTGGAGGTGTTTTTATGAGAGAAAATTACAGTTTCATAACTTTTTTACCGAAATTGTGGAGATGGTCGAATTAAAACCCTTCAAGGTGGCAAGCCGCCATATTGCCCTAAACGCTCCAAAAGTGATACTTGGCAACCCTGTCCAGGAGGGAGGGAGGGAGGGAATTATCTGGGGGAAAGCGCCAAGCCATTACGACTATATAGCACTGGGAAGGTGGTCAGGATAAGGATTTGGGATGGGACGGGGGATAAGGAACGGTGCCCAACCACTTGGTGGACGGATGGGGATTGAACGCCGATCTGCATGAAGCGAGACCTGTCGCTCTACCATCCAGCCCCATCCAGGAGAAACTAGAAGATCAGGGGCCAGATTCACGAAGCAGTTACGCAAGCACTTACGAGCCTATACATCTTTTCTCAATCTTTGGCGGCTTTGTTTACAATTATTAAACAGTTAATGAGCTCCGAAGCACCAGGAGACTGTTTATAACAATAACAACAGTTGATTGGCAAGTTTTCATGCTTGTAAACTGTTTAATAAATGTAACCAAAGCCGTCAAAGATTGAGGAAAGATGTACACGTTCGTAAGTACTTGCGTAACAGCTTCGTGAATCTGGCCCCTGCTCTCTAACACACAATTCTCAGATATATGGAGAAGAGTAATGTTCCTAGATCCATAATCTTCAGTGACCTAATGACCCCCAAGGGTCCAACCTCACCATATTTACTCAAAATGATCATACCTAAAAAGAAGAAAAATATATATAGATCAGGTAACACATCGCAGAGAAGGAAGACTAATCCTGTCTCGAGCAATTTAGCCCATGACACCTGCTTGATGGGGTTCTGGGAGTTGTTCTACTGCCCAAGCCCGGCCCGAGGCCAGGCTTGACTTGTGAGAGTTTGGTCCACCAGGCTGTTGCTTGGAGCGGCCCGCAGGCCCACATACCCACCACAGCCCATGGTTCGAATCCTGGCCAGGGAGGACTAACAGGGGGACCAATGCTTAACTTGTTCGCTTGCGTTCCCCCCCCCCCCCCCCGCAGTAATTGCGTAGCTGGTTGTTAAGCGACTAATGGATGGTGTTCCAGGGGGGGAACTAGTGGATACAAGGCTTCTTACCATGAGAGTCAGGCTAGGGAGATCTCTAAGCCTGCTGACAGGAGCTAGAGCACTACCACGTAGCGGACAGGACGCTAAACTATCCACTCGAGTCACCAGGAAATTGAAATAAGTTTATTGATGTAAAATACACACACAAAGGGATGAGGTAGCTCAAGCTATTCTCACCCCGTTCAGTACATCGTGTTAATACATACATAGACACACATCACAAACAATAAACGTATTACCGAACATTCTGAGAGATAAACATATACATTTCCTCCTTTACACAAGTAAAGACTCACCATCGTCATCCTTTATTTCCTGAATTTCCTGAATTTCCGTTAATATCTGTCTGTAACACTGTAAAAGTGTTTGGGTTAGTTTATTTAAAATATATATAGAATATGAGTCACAGACAGGGATTTGGAAAGGCGCCAGTTGTCTGCCTGAGATCTCACACCTCAAAGCGTTAATGACCTCAAGTGACCTGAGGTCAGATCATGAGAATTTCACCTTGCTTCCGCTAAGCTCTTAATTGTAGGCTGGTAGCCTTCAAACAAGCCGACGTTTAAGGAGTGGCTTGGTAGTGCCGGAGGCTATCTACTTGTGGGCGGAGTTAGCTACTAGGTTCCCCAATATAAACTCGGAGAGCTATCCAGCAGAAAGCATTAACGAGACAGAACAGCACACGAGCCAGCAGAGAGAGAAGACAGCCCTACCAGGAAGGCTGTCGGCCGGCAGGGCGGGAGTCTCTGTCAACTACAGACCCCCCCCCCCTCTCTATTCAACTTAGACTCAGTCCTCGGTGAGTGAACATTAAGGTGACTTGGTCGTGTTTACATATGTTGTGTGATGATCAGGGGCAGTCAAGTTGTAGGGTTCTCGAATTCTTGGATGATGACTCTCTTTAACATTTTAATTGAATTGCTAAATTATGATACTTCATGTGAAATATAATTATGAATTTATTATTTAAATTGTGTTTAACTTTGTTCCCTAGAGCTTTGAGTTGAGGTGAGAAAGCCTCTGTGGTTACTGTTTTCATGGTTTAGAATGAGTACATGATAAAGATGGGAACTACTAATAATGATCTCTTGATAACATCCTTTGAGAATTTTGTGATACAGGCAAGTTCCATTCCTTGTCTTGTATGTAATGATCATGAATGGATGGTGGCAGCATTTCGTCTTCTACTATCTACTCTTCTACTTCTACTATCTACTCTTTTACTTCTACCTATCTACACCTCTCCCTCCAGCCTTCTCTAAACTCTCACTTTCAACTAATGACCCTTCTCGCTCCTCCCACCTCTCTGCCTCTCACCCCAAACCCTCACTAATTACTTCACTATTCATTTCTTTCCTTTCGTTTTCACTTATACGTTTGTGGCAATGATTCGGTATTCTAGAGTTCTCTCTAGAGTTTCGGGTAACTGATCAAGTGACGGCGCCTTGTAGTCTTAGCACCTAGGTAGTCAAATACCTAGGTTACAAGGTGTTGAACGAGAGAGGTTGCCTTAGGAACTCTGGAGGTGCTCTAGAATAGTTAGCTAACTGTGGACGGGATAACGGACTAGAGAGAGCTGTTTCCCCCGGCTTCGTTAGTTAACTGGGGGGTGGAATAATGGACAAGATAGAGCTATTTCCCCCACCCCCCGTTACAATGTTGGCAGCGGTGTTGAACAATGTTGTAGGTAGTTGGTGTTCTTTTAACATTGTTCAGTCCCACGTGTCTTTTGCCGCTCAGGCGCTATCAGGGAGATCTTGACAGGTGTTTTACTTTCGCGATTTAGCGAGTTCTTTCAGGCTAGGAGATGGTGATTCTCTGGTGTTGTGTTTAGTGATTTTGTGAGTTTTGTGTAGTTCAGGGAATGTTCACCAGAACTTGCGTGTGTAGTGATTAATGTTAGTGATAAGATTTGGTGATTTGGGAACTTAGCGGTGTTGGTGGTGCAGGTCAGCTGAGTGTGACAGGTGACCTCGCATGTCCCAGGGGGACACCCAGCCACCGCTGGTCTCCAGGTCAGTGGGGAGTGGCAGGTATAGATTTTAAGTAGTTTTTAGTGGTTCTGCTCAGATTATTGCGATCGACTGTTTTACTCCATTTGAACGCAATAACCCGAGGTGTACTGGTCTTGTACAGCATGCTAGGGGGAGCCTTAGTATGTCAGTAGACTTCACGTTGGGGACGCTCGACGTTAGATAGTCTGGTCACAGGGGTGGCAACAGTTTGGAGTTGTTGAACGGCGGAGATGCTAGGGAAACACTCTGGGTCACGTAGGTGGCTGTAGGTTAAGGGTGGGAGTAATGGTTAATTATGTACTTAAGATTAGGAAAGGTACAGTTAAGTGAGGCTAGTGTTTGTCTATTAGTATTGATTTTTTTTGTGTGTGACAAGTTAAAAGTAGTGATGCCCTTATTCTCTCTTCTCTAACTTTACTCTGTTACTGTTTTATGTTCCACCAAGTCAATATCATTCAGAGTTAATTGGATTATTAAAATTTGAGTGTAGTCGTTGCCAGGAGGAGAGCTTATAATTGGACTGTGTGAACCCTATACAAACTACAGGGTCACACAACATGTTGGAACACGGTATTGTTGCCTTATGTTCATTCCCAGGTTGGAGCCAGAAGAGAGGCGAGGCGCATATGCAGAAGAGAGAGACGGCTGCTGTGTACCATACTCACGGGCGTTTATCACCACCACCACGACCAGCCCACTACCTGGAGGTCATGGCTCCACCACCATCACCACCCCAGGGGACCCCAAGATGCAGCCCTCTCGGTCGGTCAACATTGGTCTACCCAGTGGACCCCAGGTCGTTCTGCAGACGACCCCAGACGACCCAGTAATGATGGAAGAGGAGCAACAACGACTCCAGTCTGTCCCACCAACATCGGTCTACCCAGGATGGACCCCAGGACGGACAGACCCCCAATGGACCCCAGGTCGCTTGTCAAAGACCCATGGGAGGAGGAAGAGAGAAGAAAGAAGAAAGAAGAGAGAAGAAAGAAGAGAGAAGAAAGAAGAGAGAAGAAAGAAGAAGATAAGCCAAGCTGAGACACGATACCTAGTGTCCCTTGCTGGTGTCAGCATTATTGCATGGAGCGTAATTGCAAGACAGGATCGTTTGCCTTGACTGGCCGCCCCTCCTACAAGCATGTTGCTCTGTTGAGTGATTCTTCCTGTGTCATGCGGACTTGATGTGGCTGTCAGAAGTAGCTCTCTGAAGGAGGCGTGCTGGAGCAACAGGGAGGAAGAAGAGTAGGATGGGATTTCTACTGTTGGCAACTATATGAAGGTCTCGAAACTTGTAGTCCCTATAGCTGTGAAGAACCCCAATATACGTCTCTCATGGTGACTGACGTAGGGCCAATTACAGATCAGCTGGGACAACCGAATTCCACGGTCCTGTGCTCAGTTCAAGTAGTAACGGCTTTCGGGTTGACCAAGTGTTGTTGTGCGTTAACGACGGAGAAGCGACGGAGGCAGTTGTGTTGAAGAAATGTGGTACAGGATTATCTACAAGACCAAGCAGTGACGTCGCCCAGCCAGAGACAATGGACGTCTGTCTACATATTTCATTTTTTAGAGTAGGATGATGTATATTTGTTTAGCTAGGATGTATTTTTTTTTTTCGTTAATAAAGTTGTTGCACACAGCTAGCTTGCTTTAGCAGTGTTGCAAAAACTTTATTTCGGGGAGAAGGGGAGATGTAACACTGTAAAAGTGTTTGGGTTAGTTTATTTAAAATATATATAGAATATGAGTCACAGACAGGGATTTGGAAAGGCGCCAGTTGTCTGCCTGAGATCTCACACCTCAAAGCGTTAATGACCTCAAGTGACCTGAGGTCAGATCATGAGAATTTCACCTTGCTTCCGCTAAGCTCTTAATTGTAGGCTGGTAGCCTTCAAACAAGCCGACGTTTAAGGAGTGGCTTGGTAGTGCCGGAGGCTATCTACTTGTGGGCGGAGTTAGCTACTAGGTTCCCCAATATAAACTCGGAGAGCTATCCAGCAGAAAGCATTAACGAGACAGAACAGCACACGAGCCAGCAGAGAGAGAAGACAGCCCTACCAGGAAGGCTGTCGGCCGGCAGGGCGGGAGTCTCTGTCAACTACAGACCCCCCCCCCCCTCTCTATTCAACTTAGACTCAGTCCTCGGTGAGTGAACATTAAGGTGACTTGGTCGTGTTTACATATGTTGTGTGATGATCAGGGGCAGTCAAGTTGTAGGGTTCTCGAATTCTTGGATGATGACTCTCTTTAACATTTTAATTGAATTGCTAAATTATGATACTTCATGTGAAATATAATTATGAATTTATTATTTAAATTGTGTTTAACTTTGTTCCCTAGAGCTTTGAGTTGAGGTGAGAAAGCCTCTGTGGTTACTGTTTTCATGGTTTAGAATGAGTACATGATAAAGATGGGAACTACTAATAATGATCTCTTGATAACATCCTTTGAGAATTTTGTGATACAGGCAAGTTCCATTCCTTGTCTTGTATGTAATGATCATGAATGGATGGTGGCAGCATTTCGTCTTCTACTATCTACTCTTCTACTTCTACTATCTACTCTTTTACTTCTACCTATCTACACCTCTCCCTCCAGCCTTCTCTAAACTCTCACTTTCAACTAATGACCCTTCTCGCTCCTCCCACCTCTCTGCCTCTCACCCCAAACCCTCACTAATTACTTCACTATTCATTTCTTTCCTTTCGTTTTCACTTATACGTTTGTGGCAATGATTCTGTATTCTAGAGTTCTCTCTAGAGTTTCGGGTAGCTGATCAAGTTACGGCGCCTTGTAGTCTTAGCACCTAGGTAGTCAAATACCTAGGTTACAAGGTGTTGAACGAGAGAGGTTGCCTTAGGAACTCTGGGAGTGCTCTAGAATAGTTAGCTAACTGGGGACGGGATAACGGACAAGAGAGAGCTGTTTCCCCCGGCCTCGTTAGTTAACTGGGGGGTGGAATAATGGACAAGATAGAGCTATTTCCCCCACCCCCCGTTACATGTCCACTCCCCCCCCCCCCCCTCCTTAACAAATCCTGTTTCCTGTTAATATTTGCAATATTGGTTATCTTACCTTCAGGTTAGGGAACCTTGAGGTGATATCGTCACCTCATTCAATCATCTCAAGGTGATTCAAATCACCTTGAGGTGATTTCGGGGCTCAACGCAGCCCGCGGCCCGGTCCTCGACCAGGCCTCCTAGGCCGACCATTAGCGAAGTCTTGTGTATTAAATTCTAACAAGGCTCAGGAGGCGCAGACGGATTTTGGATCAACGACTCTAGAGGCTTGTCGAACCCTCCTTCGTAGGATAGCAAGAGTTGACCTTTCCTCAGGGCTAGAGGATAGCAAGAGCCGACCTTTCCTCAGGGCTAGAGGATAGCAAGAGCCGACCTTTCCTCAGGGCTAGAGGATAGCAAGAGCCAACCTTTCCTCAGGGCTAGATGATAGCAAGATCCGACCTTTCCTCAGAACTACAGGATAGCAAGAGCCGACCTTTCCTCAGGGCTAGAAGATAGCAAGAACCGACCTTTCCTCAGGGCTAGAGGATAGCAAGAGCCGACCTTTTCTCGGAGAGGATAGCCACGATCGTTTCTTCGCAGATTCGTCGCGGTGAATATCCGTAAGATCTAAATATATATTCATACATTCATCTCGGTCCTACCAAGTCCCTGTGCATCCGCGAAGGACTCGAGCGGGGTCACCGCCCCCTCGCCTGTGCATATGTGGCCGGCACCAGATGTGTGACAGATTTGGGGACCCGAGTGACGGCGGGGAGGGGTGAACCGAGGACACTGTATATAAACCTACGATACCGGCGTTAGTCTTAAGCGGAAACCAGTTACACAAGTTTCGCGGAGAAAATGGAGCATGGAAGCGCGTCAATATAAGGCGGGAAGCAATAATATCATTGTATTCCGTGCTGACAATGCACCAGATAGAAGTGCCCGCTACGGTATAATGATATCCTATAATGTGGCGAGGGCTGGCAGGTGACGATTGATCATCATGCAATGGCTAAGGCAGGATTATTATTATTGCAAGCGTTGTTGCTGTGGGCTGCAACCCGTCCTCTTGATACAGTATACGTCACAATGCAACGCTCTAAGGCCAAAAATCGTCGTACTACAGTTGCCCTCAAGCTAGAGGAGGAGCAGGCAGGATGTATCCGTCCTCCTGTTTGACATAGGCCTAGGCCTAAGGTCTAGTCTTCAGTGCGCCAAGTAGGTCAGCTACAGAGGCACTAATTGTGCACCGCCCCTCCTGCCAACTGTGGTAGGCCCTGGACGTGTGGATTGGCCAGAAATTAAGGCAGTAATTGTTAATGTGGCAGTATCGAGGCCTGCTGAGGGGAGAGTCGTGAGGTAGGTTGGGCCGCCTCACGGTACCTGGTACCCCAGGCATCACTCCTGTGAAAATCGTCTTTGTGCCCTCCCTACCCAAGGTCGTGGTTTGTGTGCGCGACTAGTCTGCCCAATAAACTCGCCCCTCGGGCAAAATTTAAAAAAAATTTAAATCGTCGTACTAGAAAATGGTAGCACCAGGCGAAATTTGATATACTGTCCCGTTTTCTGTTTTGGGTTCTCTGGAAGGTTAGGATAAGGGGGGAACTTTAGAACGACGGTTTCTTAACGTTGGGGAACGTTAGGAGGACGGGTTGGTGGGCGAGAGGGAGCCAGAGGCCGTGAGATGATGTGTGTGTGAGAGATAACCACAGAGAAGCAGACGAGAGGAGAGGGGGGGAGGAGGGAGGGAGAGGAGAGGGGGGGAGGAGGGAGGGAGAGGAGAGGTTATCATGAGGTTATCTTGAGATGATTTTGGAGTTTAGTGTCCCCGCGGCCCAGTCCTCGACCAGGCCTCTCGAATTTACACCCAAACAGTACTTTGACCAAAGCTTATATACAATACACACACACACACACACACACACACACACACACACGCGCGCGCGCGCACATAAGGAGACAGAATGAGAGAGAGAGAGGAAGACAGAGCATCTTGAAGTGGAGGCAACACGACTCCACACATTATGAGCCAGCCTCCGTCATTAATGTAACCTAGAGGAGCAGGTCGGCCGAGCGGACAGCACACTGGACTTGTGATCCTGTGGTCCTGGGTTCGATCCCAGGCGCCGGCGAGAAACAATGGGCAGAGTTTCTTTCACCCTATGCCCCTGTTACCTAGCAGTAAAATAGGTTCCTGGGTGTTAGCCAGCTGTCACGGGCTGCTTCCTGGGGGGTGGAGGCCTGGTCGAGGACCGGGCCGCGGGGACACTAAAGCCCCGAAATCATCTCAAGATCACCTCAAGATAAGATAGTCCATCATAATTAAGAGCAACATAGAAGCCAGCCACGACCCACGAAACCCTCTCCAGGTATGCCTATACACGACCTGTTGGGGACCGCCAACCGCAACGATCAAAATATATGGGCACCACGACAACCCCCCCCCCCCACCCCTCTCCTGTACCCCTGCCCAGAAAAAAATTAATAATCGCCAGATACATTAATAATTGTGTAACTAGCGTCAAAACATTGTTATTTGCTTAGCTAAACGAACTCGAGGCTTCAGTCCCTTTACCGATTATGTGCCTCTGTAACCCTTTACACCACCGCCCACGGGATGGGTATGGGGTGCATAATAAAGAAATTGAAACTGAGATACAGCACAAGATTGGACAAAGCTGAAGAACTTCATATCACGCACACTCATATCATATATATTCATATCGGCCGCTAGGGGGCCTCGCGGCTCAGTGAACAGCGCTCTGGGGTCGTAGTTCTAAGTAGCCCGGGTTCGATCCCCCGCAGAGGCAGAAACAAATTGGGCAGAGTTTCTTTCACCCTGATGCATCTGTTCACCTAGCAGTAAATAGGTACTGGGCGTTAGACAGCGGCTACGGGAAAACACACGGAAAAATAAATTGGTTAGAAAGACGGGGTCCAAGAGCTAACAGCTCGACTCTGGAGATACAAATAGTAAACACACTCCTACCATTAACAGCCAGCCATCTTAATAAGTTCGTCTTACTATTTACAAGACCAAAAGAGAAGCACTCATTAGCACGACCATAACTACCGGCCTAGGTCAACACTGACGATGCTGCACAAGACGACTCGCTGCTCTTGACAAGGTAGCAGTATTGCCTCTCTTCACACCAGCACACAATATATATGCTGCCGTCTCCGTCACTTTGTATTCATTTGACCTCTGAAGATGCTATGGTGTAACTTAGCAAATAGCGTCAGGACCATTACAAATGTTAAGTGAAATTCGGAGAACTTCCTTCCTTTTCAACTTCCTTCTTAAGATGACTATAACAATTATTGAGAAGAGTCGTCCTAGGAACCATTGATTATACTCAATAGTGCGCTCTCAAGTACACATACATCCATATATACATTACATACATGACACCTGCTTGATGGGGTTCTGGGAGTTGTTCTACTCCCCAAGCCCGGCCCGAGGCCAGGCTTGACTTGTGAGAGTTTGGTCCACCAGGCTGTTATTTGGAGCGGCCCGCAGGCCCACATACCCACCACAGCCTGGTTGGTCCGGCACTCCTTGGAGGAAACGAGTCTAGTTTCCTCTTGAAGATGTCCACGGTTGTTCCGGCAATATTTCTTATGCTCGCTGGGAGGACGTTGAACAACCGTGAACCTCTAATGTTTATATCAGAGAGGCACTGCCCACGAGAGGCGCTGCCCACGAGAGGCACTGCCCACGAGAGGCACTGCCCACGAGAGGCACTGCCCACGAGAGGCACTGCCCACGAGAGGCACTGCCCACGAGAGGCACTGCCCACGAGAGGCACTGCCCACGAGAGGCACTGCCCACGAGAGGCACTGCCCACGAGAGGCACTGCCCAAAACGTTAGTCCACTAGCGCCAAAATATTAGCATGTAGTTGCTCACTAGTTGTATACAATATACTGGCAAGAATATATATAGAGGAGGACACTGCATTTCGGCGGGTGTCGAGCACTATGTAATGGCCTAAACACACTGTACGACTCTCCACCCCAACGTTCCTGGCCCTTTACCTTAGCATAGAGACGTTGGGCAGCATAGTGCAGACAGCTCAGCATCGCGAGGAGCATGGCGTTGCAGTTATATTTTCCCATTTTAAGGGAATCCACCAAACCATTAGCAATTACGACGTTATTACGACGGAACACCTGGGTGTAGTGTTGGGGGCCCTCAAGGTGGGTGTAGGACCCCCAGGGTGTGGTGTTGGGGGCCCTCAAGGTGGGTGTAGGACCCCCAGGGTGTAGTGTTGGGGGCATCAAGGTGGGTGTAGGACCCCCAGGGTGTGGTGTTGGGGGCCCTCAAGGTGGGTGTAGGACCCCCAGGGTGTAGTGTTGGGGCCCTCAAGGTGGGTGTAGGACCCCCAGGGTGTAGTGTTGGGGGCCCTCAAGGTGGGTGTAGGACCCCCAGGGTGTAGTGTTGGGGCCCTCAAGGTGGGTGTAGGACCCCCAGGGTGTCCTGCATGGTGACTGCTACCCCCACAAAGGTGAATATATTAACTCTCACAAAAACGGTCACAGCGTCACCAAAATCTTGCTCCTCAGTCTCGCATTTCATGGCCTCGCAAGCCACTTTCACCCGGGGTGCTTTGTGCGAGGTCGTGCACGGTTACTAATGGGTGGTGGCCAAGTGTGGGGTAGTGTAGTGGTGGCCAAGTGTGGGGTAGTGTAGTGGTGGCCAAGTGTGGGTAGTGTAGTGGTGGCCAAGTGTGGGGTAGTGTAGTGGTGGCCAAGTGTGGGGTAGTGTAGTGGTGGCCAAGTGTGGGGTAGTGTAGTGGTGGCCAAGTGTGGGGTAGTGTAGTGGTGGCCAAGTGTGGGGTAGTGTAGTGGTGGCCAAGTGTGGGGTAGTGTAGTGGTGGCCAAGTGCGGGTAGTGTAGTGGTGGCCAAGTGTGTGGGTAGTGTAGTGGTGGCCAAGTGTGGGTAGTGTAGTGGTGGCCAAGTGTGGGGGTAGTGTAGTGGTGGCCAAGTGTGGGTAGTGTAGTGGTGGCCAAGTGTGGGGGTAGTGTAGTGGTGGCCAAGTGTGGGTAGTGTAGTGGTGGCCAAGTGTGGGTAGTGTAGTGGTGGCCAAGTGTGGGGGTAGTGTAGTGGTGGCCAAGTGTGGGGGTAGTGTAGTGGTGGCCAAGTGTGGGGGTAGTGTAGTGGTGGCCAAGTGTGGGTAGTGTAGTGGTGGCCAAGTGCGGGTAGTGTAGTGGTGGCCAGGTGTGGGGGTAGTGTAGTGGTGGCCAAGTGTGGGGTAGTGTAGTGGTGGCCAAGTGTGGGGGTAGTGTAGTGGTGGCCAAGTGTGGGGGTAGTGTAGTGGTGGCCAAGTGTGGGGTAGTGTAGTGGTGGCCAAGTGTGGGGGTAGTGTAGTGGTGGCCAAGTGTGGGGGTAGTGTAGTGGTGGCCAAGTGTGGGGTAGTGTAGTGGTGGCCAAGTGTGGGGTAGTGTAGTGGTGGCCAAGTGTGGGGGTAGTGTAGTGGTGGCCAAGTGTGGGGGTAGTGTAGTGGTGGCCAAGTGTGGGGTAGTGTAGTGGTGGCCAAGTGTGGGGTAGTGTAGTGGTGGCCAAGTGTGGGGGTAGTGTAGTGGTGGCCAGGTGTGGGGGTAGTGTAGTGGTGGCCAAGTGTGGGGTAGTGTAGTGGTGGCCAAGTGTGGGGGTAGTGTAGTGGTGGCCAAGTGTGGGGGTAGTGTAGTGGTGGCCAAGTGTGGGGTAGTGTAGTGGTGGCCAAGTGTGGGGGTAGTGTAGTGGTGGCCAAGTGTGGGGGTAGTGTAGTGGTGGCCAAGTGTGGGGGTAGTGTAGTGGTGGCCAAGTGTGGGTAGTGTAGTGGTGGCCAAGTGCGGGTAGTGTAGTGGTGGCCAAGTGTGGGGTAGTGTAGTGGTGGCCAAGTGTGGGGTAGTGTAGTGGTGGCCAAGTGTGGGTAGTGTAGTGGTGGCCAAGTGTGGGTAGTGTAGTGGTGGCCAGTACCCTCACGTACAGCACAATACCCGCTGGCGTCACTCCGGTGACATGCCCCTACACCAGTCGCGTTCTGTGTTGAAACAACTCCTTGGAGTTGTGTTTTTCTACATTTAATAGTATGAACCCCCCTGGCTATCCTGTGAGGGGTAGTGCACCCCATACCCATCCTGTGAGGGGTAGTGCACCCCATACCCATCCTGTGGGGCAGTAGTGCACCCCATACCCATCCTGTGGGGCAGTAGTGCACCCCATACCCATCCTGTGGGGCAGTAGTGCATCCCATACCCATCCTGTGAGGGGTAGTGCACCCCATACCCATCCTGTGGGGCAGTAGTGCACCCCATACCCATCCTGTGGGGCAGTAGTGGACCCCATACCCATCCTGTGGGGCAGTAGTGCACCCCATACCCATCCTGTGAGGGGTAGTGCACCCCATACCCATCCTGTGGGGCAGTAGTGCACCCCATACCCATCCTGTGGGGCAGTAGTGCACCCCATACCCATCCTGTGGGGCAGTAGTGCACCCCATACCCATCCTGTGGGCAGTAGTGCACCCCATACCCATCCTGTGGGCACTAGTGCACCCCATACCCATCCTGTGAGGCAGTAGTGCACCCCATACCCATCCTGTGGGGCAGTAGTGCACCCCATACCCATCCTGTGGGGCAGTAGTGCACCCCATACCCATCCTGTGGGGCAGTAGTGGACCCCCATACCCATCCTGTGGGGCAGTAGTGCACCCCATACCCATCCTGTGGGGCAGTAGTGCACCCCATACCCATCCTGTGGGGCAGTAGTGCACCCCATACCCATCCTGTGGGGCAGTAGTGCACCCCATACCCATCCTGTGGGGCAGTAGTGCACCCCATACCCATCCTGTGGGGCAGTAGTGGACCCCCATACCCATCCTGTGGGGCAGTAGTGCACCCCATACCCATCCTGTGGGGCAGTAGTGCACCCCATACCCATCCTGTGGGGCAGTAGTGCACCCCATACCCATCCTGTGGGGCAGTAGTGCACCCCATACCCATCCTGTGAGGGGTAGTGCACCCCATACCCATCCTGTGGGGCAGTAGTGCACCCCATACCCATCCTGTGAGGGGTAGTGCACCCCATACCCATCCTATGGGCAGTAGTGCATCCCATACCCATCCTGTAGGCAGTAGTGGACCCCATACCCATCCTGTGAGGCAGTAGTGCACCCCATACCCATCCTGTAGGCAGTAGTGGACCCCATACCCATCCTGTGAGGCAGTAGTGCATCCCATACCCATCCTGTAGGCAGTAGTGGACCCCATACCCATCCTGTGGGCGCAAGAGGTTACAGAGGCACATAACATGCGCCACTGTAACATCGACAGAAGGAAGTCTCTCTCAACAAGCAGGTTAGCGCAGCTCTTCTGTCTTGTATAAGGATACAAAATACAGCGAGAGCTGTACCACACATCCACTGGACACTAACCCAATTTCAGCCACATGATCAGCCATCAACAAGCACATGAGAAGTCCGCATTCCTGAAGTGTGGTGGTAATTATAGGTGTAATAGGAGAGGCTAGGGGAGGGGATAGTCCCGACCCCCCGTCCACACTGGCGCCACTCCTCACCTATCCCCGTCTACGGTCCACGAGGACTGTCTTACTAGCCTCTTGTTGTACCTACCGAGTTGTTGTTGTGTTGTTGTTATAGATTCAGCTACGCGGAATAAGTTCCAAGTAGCACGGGCTATGGTGAGCCCGTAGTGGACTTACCTTGGCACAGGAGCGGGGCGCTCTCTCTCTCTCTCTCTCTCTGTGTGTGTGTGTGTGTGTGTGTGTGTGTGTGTGTGTGTGTGTGTGTGTGTGTGTGTGTGTGTGTGTGTGTGTGTGTGTGTGTGTGTGTGTGTGTGTGTGTGTGTGTGTGTGTACTCACCTATATGTACTCACCTATATGTGCTTGCAGGATCGAGCATTGACTCTTGGATCCCGCCTTTCGAGCATCGGTTGTTTACAGCAATGACTCCTGTCCCATTTCCCTATCATACCTGGTTTTAAAATTATGAATAGTATTTGCTTCCACAACCTGTTCCTGAAGTGCATTCCATTTCCCCACTACTCTCACGCTAAAAGAAAACTTCCTTACATCTCTGTGACTCATCTGAGTTTCAAGCTTCCATCCATGTCCTCTCGTTCTGTTACTATTCCGTGTGAACATTTCGTCTATGTCCACTCTGTCAATTCCTCTGAGTATCTTATACGTTCCTATCATGTCCCCCCTCTCCCTTCTTCTTTCTAGTGTCGTAAGGCACAGTTCCCTCAGGCGCTCTTCATACCCCATCCCTCGTAGCTCTGGGACGAGTCTCGTTGCAAACCTCTGAACCTTTTCCAGTTTCATTATATGCTTCTTCAGATGGGGACTCCATGATGAGGCGGCATACTCTAAGACTGGCCTTACGTAGGCAGTGTAAAGCGCCCTAAATGCCTCCTTACTTAGGTTTCTGAATGATGTTCTAACTTTTGCCAGTGTAGAGTACGCTGCTGTCGTTATCCTATTAATATGTGCCTCAGGAGATAGATTAGGTGTTACGTCCACCCCCAGGTCTCTTTCACGCGTCGTTACAGGTAGGCTGTTCCCCTTCATTGTGTACTGTCCCTTTGGTCTCCTATCTCCTAGTCCCATTTCCATAACTTTACATTTGCTCGTGTTGAATTCTAGTAGCCATTTCTCTGACCATCTCTGCAATCTGTTCAGGTCCTCTTGGAGGATCCTGCAATCCTCATCTGTCACAACTCTTCTCATCAACTTTGCATCATCCGCAAACATCGACATGTAGGACTCTACGCCTGTAAACATGTCGTTAACATATACAAGAAATAGAATTGGTCCCAGCACCGATCCTTGTGGTACTCCACTTGTTACTGTTCGCCAGTCCGACTTCTCGCCCCTTACCGTAACTCTTTGGCTCCTTCCTGTTAGGTAGTTCCTTATCCATTCTAGGACCTGTGTCTGTGTGTGTGTGTGTGTGTGTGTGTGTGTGTGTGTGTGTGTGTGTGTGTGTGTGTGTGTGTGTGTGTACAGAGTTGTAGTTTACCATTTATGGTTGGTGGTTGGGTTGTTATCTATTAGTGATTACAGGAGAGTGAGGTGTAGCTCCTGGTCTAGCCTGCTACCCGTCTTATGTCTGCTGTGTTATAATTCAACTATTCTCAGGTTTGAAATCTTTGTCGATTGATTGATTGATGAAGATTAAGCCACCCAAGAGGTGGCACGGGCGTGAATAGCCCCTAAGTGGTTAATCTTTGTTGCATGTCACCTTATAACTATCGTTACTCTGGCACTCCTGTCCGTGTGACAGGTGAGTGCCGGAGTAACAGTAATTGAGACAGGTGTATCAAATTATCAGGAGAAAGCGTCAAGCCATTACGACTATATAGCACTGGGAAGGAGTCAGGATAAGGATTTGGGATGGGACGGGGGACGAAGCAGTTACGCAAGTACTTACGAATGTGTTACATCTTTCCTCAATCTTTGACAGCTTTGTTTACATTTATTATACAGTTAATGAGCTCCGAAGCACCAGGAGGCTGTTTATAACAATAACAACAGTTGATTGGCAAGTTTTCATGCTTGTAAACTGCTTAATAAATGTAAACAAAGCCGTCAAAGATTGAGGACAGATGGACACGCTCGTAAGTGCTTGCGTAACTGCTTCGTGAATCTGACCCCCCCCCCCTGGTACCTACCTCAACTCCGCTTAACAACAAGTAAGGATGCGACCTGTGCCCAGAGATTGTACCACAACTGGGCACTAGTTCTCATGCCCCACAAATAACGGGAGGGGGGCACGCGGGCATAAATCCTTAGAGCGTGGTGAGAGCACTTCAGCCCCACTAGGTGCTGGTGATTGTGGCATGCACAGGCAAGCACAGGGTCAGATATGCATCACTGACACCTCTACACCCTTCCCTGCTCCCCTCCCCGTACCAACATGTGACATGGACTCCGGTTTAACACACACACACACACATTATATATATATATATATATATATATATATATATATATATATATATATATATATATATATATATATATATATATATATATATATATATATATATATAACGGGTCTAGTTGATTGACGGTTGAGAGGCGGGACCAAAGAGCCAGAGCTCAACCCCCCCGCAAGCACAATTAGGCGAGTACACACGGGGCTTCGTAGCTGAGTGGACTGAGCTCGAGGGGTCGTAGTCCTAAGGGCCAGGGTTCGATTCCCGGCCGAGGCAGAAACAAATGGGTAGTTTCTTTCTAAAATGAACGACTAAAATGGCTAAATCTATATTCTCTTGAGCGCAGGCGGGAGACACACATAATAATTTACATATGGAAAAATATTAGAGGGGCTGGTCCCAAACCTGCACACAGAAATAACATCACATGAGACCAGGAGGCATGGCAGGATGTGCAGAATACCCCCGTTGAAAAGCAGAGGTGCAACAGGTATTCTGAGAGAGAACTATCAACATCAGAGGCCCGAGACTGCTCAACACGCTTCCACTACACATAAGGGACATAACTGGCCGACCCCTCACAGTGTTCAAGAGAGAACTATCAACATCAGAGGCCCGAGACTGTTCAACACGCTTCCACTACACATAAGGGACATAACTGGCCGACCCCTCACAGTGTTCAAGAGAGAACTATCAACATCAGAGGCCCGAGACTGTTCAACACGCTTCCACTACACATAAGGGACATAAGTGGCCGACCCCTCACAGTGTTCAAGAGAGAACTATCAACATCAGAGGCCCGAGACTGCTCAACACGCTTCCACTACACATAAGGGGCATAACTGGCCGACCCCTCACAGTGTTCAAGAGAGAACTATCAACATCAGAGGCCCGAGACTGTTCAACACGCTTCCACTACACATAAGGGACATAACTGGCCGACCCCTCACAGTGTTCAAGAGAGAACTATCAACATCAGAGGCCCGAGACTGTTCAACACGCTTCCACTACACATAAGGGACATAACTGGCCGACCCCTCACAGTGTTCAAGAGAGAACTATCAACATCAGAGGCCCGAGACTGTTCAACACGCTTCCACTACACATAAGGGACATAACTGGCCGACCCCTCACAGTGTTCAAGAGAGAACTATCAACATCAGAGGCCCGAGACTGTTCAACACGCTTCCACTACACATAAGGGACATAACTGGCCGACCCCTCACAGTGTTCAAGAAAGAACTTGATAAACACTTCCAAAGAATACCTGATCCACCAGGCTGTGACTCATACGTCAGGCTGCGAGCAGCCCCGTCCAACAGCCTGGTTGACTAGTCCAGCAACCAGGAGAACGCTAAGTCCCCGAAACCAACACAAAGTAACCACAAGATAACGTAACCCCCTGATGCCCCTGTTCACCTAGCAGTAAATAGGTACCTGGGAGTTAGACAGCTGCTACGGGCTGCTTCCTGGGGATTTGTGCGTGTGTTAGAAATATATATAGCCACCCTACATACTCATGCCGACCCCCGACCACATACTCATGCCGACCCCGGACCACATACCCATGCCGACCCCGGTCCACATACCCGGCCGTCTTCAGCGACCTCCCGCGAAGGAGTGAAAGTCTGGTACACAAAATACAGTAAATTCAGGAGTCTACAGGAGCCTCGTGACTCACCCGCGGTGTTCACTCCAGCCCTGCATCCTTTCCTCTTCTCTCTCCTGCTTCCTCTTTATCTCTATTATGTTTGCTCTTCTCTTCTCTCTCTCTCTCTCTCCCTCTTCTTGCTTGATCTTTTCATAACTAGAGAGTATACTTTTTTATTTATTGATAAATACAAGACTAGATAATAGGACTAATTATGTAGTCGTTCTCAATCCATTTACATGAGCATATTTCCTTCCAAATGACAGGTTATATATATATATATATATATATATATATATATAACACGAAGCTTCAAATCATCATTTGAAGCAGGAGCTTCCTTTCTGGAACAGCTGACGAGTGTAAACAAAGCCACGTGTTCGAGACAACCAATATCCGTGCCCGGCTTTCACATCCTCCCCCCTCTATCCCTGCCCCTCCCCCCCTCCATCCCTGCCCCCCCCCCCTTCCATCCCTGCCTCCTCCCCCAGGTGTACCAGTGCCTTGACACATACATCAGAATGACAATCAGAGGTGAAAGTTATGGTTCAGGATAGCGTGTGTGTGAGAGTGGAGGTTATGGGCGATGGGGGTGAGGGAGATCAGGTTGCCTTACCTATCAGCGTCTCCCTGGGAGTGAGGTTTACCTCTTTATGGCCAACCCCCCCCCCCCCCGGCCCCTCCGCCTATGATGCATGGATCGAGCGAGTATAACAGTTTGCTAGGTATTCCGGTGTGAAGGCGAGGCATAACAGTCAGGTGTGAAAGGGATAACAGAGCCAGGTATGTAACAGATAAGAGTCAGGTGTGAAAGGGATAACAGGGCCAGGTGTGAAAGGGATAACAGGGCCAGGTGTGAAAGGGATAACAGGACCAGGTGTGAAAGGGATAACAGGACCAGGTGTGAAAGGCATAACAGGACCAGGTGTGAAAGGCATAACAGGACCAGGTGTGAAAGGCATAACAGGACCAGGTGTGAAAGGCATAACAGGACCAGGTGTGAAAGGCATAACAGGGCAAGACCGTCGCTCTACCGTCCAGATCAGGTGGATAAGCTCTGGGAACTGATATTATCGAGTCCGTCTACCGCCTCCTTTCCCTCATAGTTACAACTTTGCACTTGGTACTATTCAAGCTAGAAATCAGGCTACTGCCTTTTCTCTTGTCAGTTATGAAAGTTGATGGTTCTTGAACCTCCATTCTTCCAATAATCTTTTATGTCGTGATCAAGTCCGCTTTATCTCGTCTTTTCTCCGGTGTTATGGGGTCAGTCACACTTAGCCTTTTGTCACTGCCTCAGTCTTTTGAGGGGGAAGGGGGGGGGGGGGGAAATGTAGTGTGTGTACTCACCTAATTGTGCTTGCGGGGGTTGAGCTCTGGCTCTTTGGTCCCGCCTCTCAACTGTCAATCAACTGGTGTACAGGTTCCTGAGCCTACTGGGCTCTGTCATATCTACATTTAAAACTGTGTATGGAGTCAGCCTCGACCACAACACTACTTAATGCATTCCATTTGTTAACTACAAATGTGCGTGCGTGTGTGTGTGTGTACTCTCCTAATTGTGCTTGCGGGGGTTGAGCTTTGGCTCTTTGGTCCCGCCTCTCAACTGTCAATCAACTGGTGTACAGGTTCCTGAGCCTACTGGGCTCTGTCATATCTACATTTAAAACTGTGTATGGAGTCAGCCTCCACCACATCACTGCCTAATGCATGCGTGCGTGCGTGTGTGTGTGTGTGTGTGTGTGTGTGTGTGTGTGTGTGTGTGTGTGTGTGTGTGTGTGTGTGTGTGTGTGTGTGTGTGTGTGTGTGTGTGTGTTTCAGTTAGTGGCCTGGAAGGACAAGTGTGAGAGAATAATGGTGCAAGAGGGGAGGGTAACACAGACAGGTGTGGTAATCTATTTCTTACCCCAACCACCTACCGAAACCTGTACATCTTCCCTCAGTAATGGCCACTTAGTCTGTAACTATTAAACAGCTTAGGAGCACCAAAGCACTACGAGGTCGTCTAAGAACAACAGCCTTGGATAGTGAATGGCCTCGTAGCGTTTTCAAGCTCATTAACTGTTTAAGAGAGACGAACTAACCGCCATGTTCAGGAAAAAAAAGATATACAGGTTTCGTATGTAGACACGTCAATGTTTCACTATTCCTGGTTTTGTCAGTAATCTTTTTCCTGCCTTTCCTCCCAACCCCTCCCCAAGCATTCATTATTCACCCCTCCCTCTTCCTTACCTCAAAGCCCCAATTACCCATCCTCTTCCCCTTGGAAGAGGATGGAGGACCCTCACACTTCCTGCTACCCCAAAGGTAACCTCCACCTCCCCCTCCCCTTGCCTTAGGGTCTCCCCTCCCCATGACTTTTCCAGGCTTGGCTGATGACACAATATTGATAATATTCAGATAACATCTCAAACACCATCACGAACACCCCGTCATTACCGGACACGCACCCACACGCTCTACCGGATCTGCGCCCGCGCCTCTCGGTATCCGGCCACTAAGCTGCAACGTAGGGGGGGTGTGGCGTCGGGGTGTGGGTGTGGCGTCGGGGTGTGGGTGTGGCGTCGGGGTGTGGGTGTGGCGGCACCAGGGTGAGTGTGAAGGGGGTGAGAGTGGGAGTTAGTGCTGTGCTCTGACCTGTCTTTCAAGAAACAAACACACTTAGTAGTGTTTGAAGAACACCTAATGTTCATGAACACACACACACACCTTAGTCATGAACACCTAATGAACACGAACGAGTTAGCAGTAACTTGGCTCACACTGCCCCCCCCCCCCCCCTGATGCCAATGCTGCTACTGGCTATTGCTTACTGCTGTTCTTGTTATTTCTTGTTCTTCTCGTCTCCAAAACATTTGGTGAAACTTCAAGAACTCCTAATGACAGATTTCAAGAACACAAACCACGCGTTCAAACTTTCTGACACGAACACTGCTCTGTTGTGTCATGTTCAGACGCCAGTGATCTTGAAGAATAGTGTTGTCAAACCTTCTCTGCCTCTGCTCTCCGCAGACGCCGTCCTCTTGAGTCTGCTGTCTCTCACAACCTGTCCATCTTGTCTTGAGTCTGCTGTCTCTCACAACCTGTCCATCCTGTACCTTAGCTCTGGCTATTTTGCTGTCGAGTCTTGCCTTTATTTAATGTAGTGAAATGCTGTGATCTTAGCAAGTGTGATGTGGCATAGCTGTTGACCAGACCCCACACACTAGAAGGTGAAGGGACGACGACGTGTCGGTCCGCCTTGGACCATTCTCAAGTCGATTGTGGCACAGCTATCTGGCCCTTTGTGCCCACCTTAAGTGCCTTTCTCTATGTGCCTACTTTTGCTCTCTTAAGTCTAATTTCACCTAATCTTATGTTTGTTTTGCTTATTTTGATTCATGTTTGACTTCTCCACTCAGGCCTCACCACCTCCTCCCACTGTTGCTTGGAGATAAGGTTCCAGAACTCGAAACTCGATAAGAAGTTCTTTATTGGAACTAGATAAGGTCCCAGTACGGAGCGATACGTAGCTACTGTCATTACACGTGTGTGTGTGTGTGTGTGTGTGTGTGTGTGTGTGTGTGTGTGTGTGTGTGTGTGTGTGTGTGTGTGTGTGTGTGTGTGTGTGTGTGTGTGTGTGTGTGTGGTGGGGTTGGGTTACTTTTAGTCTGCCTCTGTTCCGATTTCTCTAGTGAACAATTCACCAAGATTTCATCCCCGGTAAACACAGCTTCAAACTGTTCACCTTGAACAGTAAATCACGCGGCGCACAACGTTAAGCAGACAACGCCTCTGAGACCTTGTGGGTGGCTCAACCATCTTGTTCCATCATTGATACACGCTTTGTCAATATTATTCAATCATTCATATCATTCATACTTCCGTAGCATACGTTTATCATCCGTACTTCTTGTCATTCATCCAGCAGTGACATCCTTCCCCTCAACTGCAGGCGATGAGTCACAATAACGTGGCTGAAGTATGTTGACCAGACCACACACTAGAAGTTGAAGGGACGACGACGTTTCGGTCCGTCCTGGACCATTCTCAAGTCGATTTCCACTCAACTGTTATTTTCGTAGTGTTGGGAGGAGTGGAGACTTGGAGGAGGAGGCTGTGTGTCTTAGCTACACCCACAGCAAGATGCCTTCACCTTGCTCCCCTTCAACTTTATCTTTCAAAACCTTCTACTCCAATCGTCAAGTTTGTAACCGATCCTTACAATAAATATAAATAAAATATAAATTATGCTAAACGTCGCTCCCAAAACATATAAAATGTACCACATTATTTTTTTCTACACATTTCAAGTGGTCAGCGCAGTCAGCTCTCAATCAAATGGGGCCCCTGGTTCGATTCCCGGGCAGGCCGAGACGTTTGGGCACATTACCTCACACCCGATGCCTCTGTTCAGCAAGCAGTAATCTCCGCACACCATCTGTGTTTCTAGTACATACAAGAGTCACCTGTACACCATCGCTACTTCTAACACAACTATGTCTTCCGGTCTTCAGAAATTAAGACCTATCAAGACCTCACTGAGAGTTGAGGAGAGACCTCTCCTGACCTGACCTCGAGGGACTAGCAAATTGGAGCAGAACAATTATAGTTATAGTCAATTATAGTCAATTATTCCATGATCAATAAGAGCAAGTTTGAAGGCCCTGTTCTCATTAGTTAAGAACTTAGCGATAAGAAACAACTGCCCTCCTCCGGCGACATAAGGAACACGTGTACGAGCTCCGTCGCTCGTTAGCACCGCTCGTATTAACTGCCTGTCCTTAACTTTGAAAAATGCAAGACAATTAGCGAAGGGTAATTTATGGGAGGGCCATAGAGGTGATAATGGGGTAACGAGGCTGTTCCGGACCCCCACACGCGATATCTTTGTTATGGGGTGTCCTAACCTCCCTCTCCCCCCTCTCTCCCTCTCCCCCCCTCTTCCCCCTCTCCCTCTCTTCCCCCTCTCTCCCTCCCTCTCTTCGCCCTCTCTCCCTCCCTCTCTTCGCCCTCTCTCCCTCCCTCTCTTCGCCCTCTCTCCCTCCCTCTCTTCGCCCTCTCTCCCTCCCTCTCTTCCCCCTCTCTCCCTCCCTCTCTCCCTCCCTCTCTCTCCCTCTCCTTCCCTCTCTCTCTCCCACAGTAACCCCATACTAAACCTGGGGAGGGAGGGAGGTTGAATTGCAATACTGTGTACTTACCTATTCACTATTTGTGCCTACGGGATTAGGCATTAGCTCTTGGGCCCCGCTTTTCCATGCGCCGGTTGTTTAATCCTTCCCTATGTTTCCTTTCTTGTAACTTGGTACTACATCTGCCTCCCCACAGTCGGGTAATTCTCCCTTTGTTAGTGACTCGTAAACATCAATACTAGATGTACACTGAGGGCTTGTGCGTGTGCGTGCGTGTGCGTGCGTGCGCGTGTGCGTGCGTGCGCGTGCGTGCGCGCGCGTGCGTGTGCGCGTGCGTGTGTGTGCGCGCGCGCGTGCGTGCGCGCGCGTGCGTGCGCGTGCGTGTGTGCGCGCGCGTGCGTGCGTGCGCGCGCGTGCGCGTGTGTGTGCGCGCGCGTGCGTGTGTGCGCGCGCGTGCGTGTGTGCGCGCGCGTGCGTGTGTGCGCGCGCGTGCGTGTGTGCGCGCGCGTGCGTGTGTGCGCGCGCGTGCGTGTGTGCGCGCGCGTGCGTGTGCGCGTGCGTGTGTGCGCGCGCGTGTGTGCGCGTGCGTGTGTGCGCGCGCGCGTGCGTGTGTGCGCGCGCGTGTGTGTGTGTGTGTGTGTGTGTGTGCGTGCTTGCGTGCGTGCGTGCGTGCGTGCGTGCGTGCGTGCGTGCGTGCGTGTGCGTGTGTGTGTGTGTTAATGGACATGACAAAGGGGACTAGATCAACGAGTTAAGCACCAACCTTCTCGTATATCTTAGATTCTTCTTCACTTTAGATGTGAACAAATTAATTCCCGAAAGATAATTTTAATGAGCCTGGCGCATTTTGTTTAGACACAACTTAGCATGTGCAGATAACATACAGAAAGTGATTACTAAAAGACAGACGCAGAATTATACCTGCTTGATGGGGTTCTGGGAGTTGTTCTACTGCCCAAGCCCGGCCCGAGGCCAGGCTTGACCTATACCCTATCCATCCGGGTGTGATGACACGAGAGGTAGTTACCATGTCGAGGGGACTGGGTAGTTGGCTCTTGCATTCCCATTGGTCGACTGAGCCGGCTAATGAGGTGCAATCCCACTCTATAGGTCTTGTTAATGGTAGGAATTACCCAGGTGTAAAATATCTTGCATAATATGCGTCTGCAATGTTCATCCTTCTATTGGCTCTGTGTTGATATGTCGGAGTTGCTGGGGTGTAAAGTGTGTAAATCTCTGCATTGTGAGACACAGATAATCCTGGAAAACTTGACATTCTACTAATATACTGAGAGCACTGGGGACTGTTGGCTCTTGGGGTGTAGTGGACCACGAGGAACTGAGTGACAGATCCTAGAGACATAAACAACTGTCCTTCTCAATGTCAGTATGGTCGAAACGGGTGTTTGTAAGTATTCTCGTGATGTAAACACAATACGAACACAACGTTGTGTGCCCCCCCCCCCTAGTACGTGAAGGTATTCTCAGTCTTAACCCAGTACATTAAGGTATTTTCAAAGTCTTAAGTCAGTGTGAGTTCTCAGTTCTCAGACTTCAGCTCTGATGAAGGCTCGAATGATTTGCATGCGCTAAGCTGTTAATCTTTCATTTTTCACTGTGGTTATTCTGCGCATGCATGCGGTGGTGGTGGTGGGAGAGGTGGTAGTGGTGGTGGGAGAGAGAGAGAGAGAGAGAGGAGAGAGGAGGAGAGAGAGGAGAGAGAGGAGAGAGAGAGAGAGAGAGAGAGTAACCTGCTCGGTCATAACTATGTACAAGGCCAATATTGACCCAACCTTGGTGCATCACAGGCAAGGTGGATCAGTTCCACTTGCTCCTCACACAACAAACACCCTCTCCACGGTCAACACCATACTTTTCTTCCCGTGTTTTACGCCCAAGACACCTGACAACACCTGCTAGCACTGTACAGGTGTGTTAACAACCCGACCCACCGTCAGGCAGGCCCGGGGAACACAAGGAAGTTTAAACAAAGCAGAAAAGGCCAAACCCCGTCATGTTCAACAGTTCTGGATGAACAGGTGATGTGAACTTGTGCACGGAGGAGACATTGAACATGGCCTCGGCCCGTAACCGCTCTATACAAACCTCAACAGTGTCTAGAGTTGCAAGGAATACACGCAAGCACTCTATAGCTGGATCTTAAGAGCTGACAGGGACACGCTGCTGATCTCTCAAATGTAAAAATAATGCAAATACGAGTATTAGAAGCGACCTAGAGGTGTCAACCACCTGATTTGCGAGTGCTCTTGAGTGCACACAGGCCCTTGCACTCAACCTTCCTCTTCACTCACTACGTGGGAGGAGCGGACAGGGGGTGAGGTAAGCAGAATGACAGGTGAGGAAGGTGGAGGTACATAACAAAGCAGGTGTGAAGAGTGGTGTCGGAGTTCGGCAATAATCCTTCGGCCGACACAAGAAGCTTGGAATGTAGGTAATCCTCCCCCACCCCATCCCCCTCCCACAAGCCTCGGCCTCTCCCCAACACCCACACACCCACGTGGGTGTATTGTGGTCACTCCCTTACACCCAGGGTAATGCTCTCCCGTGCTACATCTCACTTCAATACGATATATATGGCCCATTAAAGCTGATCACACTCCTTCACACAGGTGCTAGTGGAACACGGAGACCCCCAGAGCCACCGGGGGTCAGCAGGTGATCCCCAGAGCCACTGGGGGTCAGCAGGTGTTCCCCCCCCCCACCTCCAGCGGGGGTCCACTGGGGGTCAGCAGGTGACTGACCCCCAGTGATGATACCACCACCGTGGACCCCTCAGGTAATCCCACTGTCATTCACACCTGTGGGGAAATCTACCTGTGATTTGATTTGATTATTAATTCAAAAAACTGTATTTATTACTTGTAAGTGGACTGTATTCGTATAATTTACTATCACCAATAAACTTCCCCTTCACACATAGGGGGGGGGGATGATGGGGGGGGGAAGGAGGTTCATAAATTAGCTAAATAGATTTCATGACGAGATGACCGCGACGCGGGAAAAATATTGATACTGTTCTTAAAAGATTTACCCATTTTGCACCCGCAAGATAACGTAAGCTTTTAAGGGTTGATAAATGTTAATCTTCTTGTTTGAGGAGCTGTTCACTTGAGACAGTTAAGCAAGTCCCAGCTGTGTCTGGGTACAAGTGACAGGATGAACAACCCAGCGGGTTTTCTTCCTATTGGGGAGTGTTGTACATGCTGCTATGGCGGTGTGTCCACTCACAGGATGAGTGGCGCTGCCCAATAAACTCGCCCCTCGGGGCAAAATTTAAATTTAAGTTGCCCAAAGAGCCAACTTGTGCCTCATCTTAGAATTTTGACGCAGTGAAGGGGGGGGGGGTTCGTGTCTCACTGTTGAGTAGTGTTGTTAGTGTCGAGGCAGGTGTGTACACACACGTGGTGTTGTCAGGGTCAAGGCAGGTGTGTACACACACATGGTGTTGTTAGTGTCGAGGCAGGTGTGTACAAACACGTGCGTGCGCGTGTGTGTGTGTGTGTGTGTGTTGGTGGCGGCGACACAGGTCAGCGCCACAGCCCAGCACACAACATGTCCGCCAACCACACGACAACACCACACACACTAGCATAAACCAGGTGACAACACCCACTCCGGGGACCCACGTGGAGTTGTGGGTGGGAAGGGAGAGCGGGCCAAGCGCGCCCCCCGTCGGGTCATGACCCGTCAGTAAAGCGAGCACAAACAGCATTGTTACCTCACAATACATAATCATCCCTCCCCCCCTGGCCAGCCCTTACCCAATAAGGCCCTCATTAAGGGATCAAGTCTGCCCCTTGAGTTCACTTGGGTCAGCCCTCCTTCCCCTACCTACTTGGGAAGGGTGAGCCTGACGGCTGAGTGGACAGCGTTCGGAATTCGTAGTCCTGAGGTTCGGGATTCGTAATCCTGAGGTTCGGGATTCGTAGTCCTGAGGCGGAGGCGGAAACAAATGGGCAGAGTTGATTTCACCCTGATGCACCTGTTCACCTAGCAGTAAATAGGCACCGGAAATTACGGATGTGCTGTAGGCATTATGTGCTGTCAACACAATCTAAATGAACGTAGGCAAAGCCTTATCTAACCCAGCCTTATCTAACCGAGCCTTATCTAACCGAACCTTATCTAACCGAACCTTATCTAACCCAGCCTTATCTAACCCAGCCTTATCTAACTAAACAAAGGCCAAACTAAACAAGCTCCAACCTGTCATAAGGTTACCAGATGAATCAAGCAACTACCAAGATGGTAACAGTCTTCGTTAGTACTAACGACAATGAGAGAAGGGGGGGGGGCGTTTATATCGTTAGCGAGACATTTACTAAATGCCAACTACCCCCCCCCCCCCCAATTAACCAGCCATTGTCGTCCATAAGACAGATCTCAGCGTCTTGGAGTGTCTTATCTTAGATTAATTATAAATGTAATATTTCATGCAGCTGGAAGTGATTAACTTACTCAGTAACTTACAGAGATCTTCACGTGCGAGGTGCAATTTTATGTTCCAGTTTTGTGAGGTGTTGTGTGTTGAGTTGCGGTGGTGTTGTGTGTGTGAGTGGTGCAGGGTTGGGGGCCAGTGGTGGGCGCAGGGAATCAGAGAGCGGCCTACGAATACCTGTTTCGTGATTGGTCAGCTGGAAGGAAGTTCGTTAGCTCTGGGAGAGGAGAGGGAGCTGGTCCCAGAGATCCATCAGGTAGTCACCCAACAGCAGTCAAGGCAGGAGCACGGTGGACCTCTTAGCCCGGGGGCAAGTTGGGGTTTCCGTAAGCTATTTGCAACGTCAAGCTAAACATACTGACGATGTATTATCACACAGGATATTTCAACGCCTCTTGAGATCGATTTTTGCTTCGTCTGCCTCTACCACATTACTTCTTAGCGCAGTCCACATGTTCACATCCTGATGTTGACCAGACCACACACTAGAAGGTGAAGGGACGACGACGTTTCGGTCCGTCCTGGACCATTCTCACAATCGACTTGGGAATGATCCAGGACGGACCGAAACGTCGTCGTCCGTTCAAATTCTAGTGTGTGGTCTGGTCAATTTACTTTAGCCACGTTATTGTGACTCTTCGCCTTCACATCCTGACACTGAACAAAAATATCATTTTAATGTCTCTGTGGCTCATTTGAGGATTAAGTTTCCATTTACATCCCCTTGTTGTGTACTACCCATGCTAACTAGTCTATCCTTGTCTGCCTCCGTCCGTTTCATGGGTATTTTCTATGCTGTCATCATGTCTCCAATGGTCTCTCCCAGTTTTTCTTCATTACCCATACCTGTTCGGGCAACATACACGATGTACAATTTCCTGAACGTCTCTGTTCTGATTCCCAAATGTTCCTCTTATATTAGCAAACTTTGAGTATATGCGTGCGTGTGTATGCATATGTACGTGCATACACACGCATGTATGCATGCGCACGCGTGTCAGTGCGCATATGTTCGTGTGTTTCCCTACTACAGACAACGGTGAAACAGAACTCTAGCTCTGCATGTCCCGCCTTACTAACTTTGTCATACACGTTGCTGTATAATTTCCGTATCTTGACATCCGAAATCTTTATCGAGTGTGGCCTTAAATGTCATGTATGCGTGTGTGTATATATATACACGACTTTCACACCTGGTCCGAGCACACGCCAACATGGTCACTTCACGCCAAACTCGCGTGGTCAACGTCCTCGCCCCCTTCCCAGACGACCGCAGCGTTGGCCAGGCGTCATATTGTGGACACGGGTCTTATCTTTCTAACAAAACTAGGAAAGATTTAATCTTTTCTAAAGGGCTTTATGTTAACTACGATATTAAATTATTATATTATTATTATTTATATATATATATATATATATATATATATATATATATATATATATATATATATATATATATATATATATATATATATATTCTATTTCAATATATATATATATTGTATCTAGTAGCCAGAACGCAGTTCTTGGCCTACTATGCAAGGCTCGATTTGCCAAACAAGCCAAGTTTTCCAGAATTTCAATTTCTCATTTTTTTCTTATGAAATGATATAGCTATTCATTTCATTATGTATGAGCTATTTTTTTTTAAATTTGAGTTAAAACTAAAGTAGATATACGACCAAACCGAACCAACCCTACCTAACATAACCTATCTTAACCTAACCTAAACTAACATAACTAAATACATAATTTATATTCTTAGTATAATATAATAATAATATTTAAAATAAATCAAAAGGAAACAATTTATTGAAAATAAAGAAAATCACTCGGTCTATTAGGCAAATCGGGCCTTGCATAGTAGGCCGAGAAGAGCGGTCTGGCTATTAGGCCCGATTTGCCTAATAAGCCAAGTTTTCCTGAATTAATATATTTTCTCTAATTTTTTTCTTATGAAATGATAAAGCTATCCATTTCATTATGTATGAGTTCAATTTTTTTTTATTGGAGTTAAAATTAACGGAGATATATGACCGAACCTAACCAACCCTACCTAACCTAACCTATCTTTATAGGTTAGGTTAGGTAGCCGAAAATGTTAGGTTAGGTAGTCGAAAAACAATTCATGAAAACTTGGCTTATTAGGCAAATCGGGCCTTGCATAGTAGGCTGAGAAGTGCGTTCTGGCTACTAGGTACGACATTATTATATATATATATATATATATATATATATATATATATATATATATATATATATATATATATATATATATATATATATATATATATATATATATATATATATATGCGCACACACACATTACTGTTAAGGGTACTATGTCACTGTGCCCCCATGTTATGTTTTGTAAAGAATAACGCTAACACTAATCGTTCTATTGACCGGTTGCGTGTTGCAGATCTTTATCAGGTCTATGATGGGTTATACAC
>NC_091153.1:2578763-2632406 GCF_040958095.1 Procambarus clarkii | reverse complement strand
CACTTGTGACGTCTCGCCAATCTGAGACATCACCTTTCACACAGACTCGTTGTCTCCTGTTGCTTAGATACTCCTCTATCCACCGGAGTACCTTCCCTCTCACTCCAGCCTGCATCTCCAACTTTCGCACTAGCCTCTTGTGTGGCACTGTATCAAAGGCTTTCTGACAATCCAAAAATATGCAGTCTGCCCACTCTTCTCTTTCTTGCCTTATTTTTGTTGCCTGGTCGTAGAATTCAAGTAACCCTGTGAGGCAGGACCTGCCATCCCTGAACCCATGTTGATGCTGTGTTACAAAGTTCCTTCGCTCCAGATGCTCCACTAGTTTTTTTCGCACAATCTTCTCCATCAGCTTGCATGGTATGCAGGTTAGGGACACTGGCCTGTAGTTCAGTGCCTCCTGTCTATTCCCTTTCTTGTATATCGGGACTACGTTAGCTGCTTTCCAAATATCTGGCAGTTCCCCTGTTGCCAGTGATTTGCTATACACTATGGAGAGTGGTAGGCTCAGTTCTCTTGCTCCTTCCTTTAGAACCCAAGCGGAGATTCCATCTGGGCCTATAGCCTTCGTCACGTCCAACTCTAGTAAACACTTCCTTACTTCCCCAGTGTGTGTGTGTGTGTGTGTGTGTGTGTGTGTGTGTGTGTGTGTGTGTGTGTGTGTGTGTGTGTGTGTGTGTGTGTGTGTGTGTGTGTGTGTGTGTGTGTGTGTGTGTGTGTGTGTGTGTGTGTGTGTGTGTGTGTGTGTGTGTGTGTGTGTGTGTGTGTGTGTGTGTGTGTGTGTGTGTGTGTGTGTGTGTGTGTGTGTGTGTGTGTGTGTGTGTGTGTGTGTGTGTGTGTGTGTGTGTGTGTGTGTGTGTGTGTGTGTGTGTGTGTAATTACCTAAGTGTAGTTACAGGATGAGAGCTACGCTCGTGGTGTCCCGTCTTCCCAGCACTCTTTGTCATATAACGCTTTGAAACTACTGACGGTCTTGGCCTCCACCACCTTCTCACTTAACTTGTTCCAACCGTCAACCACTCTATTTGCGAAGGTGAATTTTCTTATATTTCTTCGGCATCTGTGTTTAGCTAGTTTAAATCTATGACCTCTTGTTCTTGAAGTTCCAGGTCTCAGGAAGTCTTCCCTGTCGATTTTATCAATTCCTGTTACTATTTTGTACGTAGTGATCATATCACCTCTTTTTCTTCTGTCTTCTAGTTTTGGCATATTTAATGCTTCTAACCTCTCCTCGTAGCTCTTGCCCTTCAGTTCTGGGAGCCACTTAGTAGCATGTCTTTGCACCTTTTCCAGTTTGTTGATGTGCTTCTTAAGGTATGGGCACCACACAACAGCTGCATATTCTAGCTTTGGCCTAATAAAAGTCATGAACAATTTCTTTAGTATATCGCCATCCATGTATTTAAATGCAATTCTGAAGTTAGAAAGCATTGCATAGGCTCCTTGCACAATATTCTTTATGTGGTCCTCAGGTGATAGTTTTCTATCTAGAACCACTCCTAGATCTCTTTCTTTATCAGAATTCTTTAAAGATTTCTCACATAATATATAGGTTGTGTGGGGTCTATGTTCTCCTATTCCACATTCCATAACATGACATTTATTAACATTAAATTCCATTTGCCAAGTGGTGCTCCATATACTTATTTTGTCCAGGTCTTCTTGAAGGGCATGACAATCATCTAAATTTCTTATCCTTCCTATTATCTTAGCATCATCAGCAAACATGTTCATATAATTCTGTATAACAACTGGTAGATCATTTATGTACACAATAAACATCACTGGTGCAAGAACTGAACCCTGTGGTACTCCACTTGTGACATTTCTCCATTCCGATACATTGCCTCTGATTACTGCCCTCATTTTTCTATCAGTCAGAAAATTTGTCATCCATGATAGAAGCTTACCTGTCACCCCTCCAATATTTTCCAGTTTCCAGAACAACCTCTTATGTGGAACTCTGTCGAAAGCCTTTTTTAGGTCCAGATAGATGCAGTCAACCCAACCATCTCTTTCCTGTAATATCTCTGTGGCTCGATCATAGAAACTGAGTAAATTCGATACACAGGATCTTCCAGATCGAAAACCATACTGTCTGTCTGATATTATATCATATCTCTCCAGGTGTTCTACCCATTTAGTTTTGATTAGCTTTTCCAATACTTTCACTATTACACTTGTCAATGATACAGGTCTATAATTGAGGGGGTCTTCCCTGCTGCCACTTTTGTAGATTGGAACTATGTTAGCCTGTTTCCACACGTCTGCTACGATTCCTGTACACAGGGATGCCTGAAAGATCAGGTGAAGTGGAATGCTGAGTTCAGATGCACATTCTCTCAGAACCCATGGTGAAACGCCATCTGGGCCAGCTGCTTTGTTCTTCCCGAGCTCCTTTAGCATATTTTCCACTTCATCTCTAGACACCTCTATCCGCTCTATGTTGTTCTCTGGAATTCTTATTGTGTCTGGTTCTCTGAAGATTTCATTTTGTACAAACACACTTTGGAACTTTTCATTTAATGTTTCACACATTTCCTTTTCATTTTCTGTGAATCTGTTTCCCATTTTCAACCTCTGGATATTATCCTTTACCTGCAATTTGTTGTTTATGAATTTGTAGAATAGGCCCGGTTCTGTTTTACATTTATCTGCTATCCCTTTTTCAAAATTTCTTTCTGCCTCTCTCCTTACTGCTGTATAGTTGTTTCTCGCATCTTTGTATCGCTGGTATGTTTGGTGGTTTGGCCTCTTCCTATACTGATTCCATTTTTGTGTCTTTTGGTCTCTTGCCCTCTCACAATTTCTGTCGAACCAATCCTGTTTTCTGGCCCTGCATCTATGTTTTGGTATGAATGTTTGTGTGCCTTCCTCGTATAGTTTTAAAAATTTGGCATACATTTCATTCACTTCCCTGCCTAGCAACAATTCTGTCCAATTACACTCATTAAAAAAATTTCGAAGTTCCCCAAAGTTGCCTCTCCTTAAATCGTGTGTGTGTGTGTGTGTGTGTGTGTGTGTGTGTGTGTGTGTGTGTACTCACCTAGTTGTACTCACCTAGTTGTGCTTGCGGGGGTTGAGCTCTGTCTCTTTGGTCCAGCCTCTCAACCGTCAATCAACAGGTGTACAGGTTCCTGAGCCTATTGGGCTCTCTCATATCTACACTTGAAACTGTGTATGGAGTCAGCCTCCACCACATCACTTCCTAATGCATTCCATTTGTCAACCACTCTGACACTAAAAAAGTTCTTTCTAATATCTCTGTGGCTCATTTGGGCGCTCAGTTTCCACCTGTGTCCCCTAGTGCGTGTGCCCCTTGTGTTAAATAGCCTGTCTTTACCAACCCTGTGTGTGTGTACTCACCTAGTTGTGCTTGCGGGGTTAAGCTCTGGCTCTTTGGTCCCGCCTCTCAACCGTCAATCAACAGGTGTACAGGTTCCTGAGCCTATTGGGCTCTATCATATCTACACTTGAAACTGTGTATGGAGTCAGCCTCCACTACATCGCTTCCTAATGCATTCCATTTGTCAACCATTCTGAGACTAAAAAAGTTCTTTCTAATATCTCTGTGGCTCATTTGGGCACTCAGTTTAAACCTGTGTCCCCTAGTGCGTGTGCCCCTTGTGTTAAACAGCCTGTCTTTATCAACTCTGTCGATTCCCTTGAGAATCTTGAATGTGGTGATCAGGTCCCCCCTAACTCTTCTGTCTTCCAACGAAGTGAGGTTCAATTCCCGTAGTCTCTCCTCGTAGCTCATACCTCTCAGCTCGGGTACTAGTCTGGTGGCAAACCTTTGAACCTTTTCCAGTTTAGTCTTATGCTTGACTAGATATGGACTCCATGCTGGAGCCTCATACTCCAGGATTGGTCTGACATATGTGGTATATAATGTTCTGAAAGATTCCTTACACAAGTTTCTAAAGGCCGTTCTTATGTTAGCCAACCTGGTATATGCTGCTGATGTGATCCTCTTGATATGAGCTTCAGGGGACAGGTCTGGCGTGATATCAACCCCCAGGTCTTTCTCTCTCTCTGACTCTTGAAATATTTCATCTCCCAAGTGATACCTTGTATCTGGTCTCCTGCTTCCTACCCCTATCTTCATTACATTATATTTGCTTGGGTTAAACTCTAACATCCATTTGTTCGACCATTCCTGCAGCTTGTCCAGGTCTTCTTGAAGCCTCAAGCTGTCCTCCTCTGTCTTAATCCTTCTCATAATTTTGGCGTCGTCAGCAAACATTGAGAGGAATGATTCTATACCCTCTGGAAGATCATTTACGTATATCAGAAACAGGATAGGTCCAAGCACAGAGCCCTGTGGGACTCCACTGGTGACTTCACGCTATTCTGAGGTCTCACCCCTCACTAAAACTCTCTGCTTCCTATTGCTTAGGTACTCCCTTATCCACTGGAGCACCTTACCAGTTACTCCTGCCTGTTTCTCCAGCCTATGCATCAACCTTTTATGGGGTACTGTGTCAAAGGCTTTCCGACAGTCCAAAAAAATGCAGTCCGCCCATCCTTCTCTTTCTTGCTTAATCTTTGTCACCTGATCATAGAATTCTATCAAGCCTGTAAGGCAAGATTTACCCTCCCTGAACCCATGTTGATGGGTTGTCACGAAGTCTCTTCTCTCCAGATGTGTTACTAGGTTTTTTCTCACAATCTTCTCCATCACCTTGCATGGTATACAAGTTAAGGACACTGACCTGTAGTTCAGTGCCTCTTGTCTGTCACCCTTTTTAAATATTGGTACTACATTAGCAGTCTTCCATACTTCTGGTAGGTCTCCCGTGTGTAGGTGTGTGTGTGTGTGTGTGTGTGTGTGTGTAATTACCTAAGTGTAATTACCTAAGTGTAGTTACAGGATGAGAGCTACGCTCGTGGTGTCCCGTCTTCCCAGCACTCTTTGTCATATAACGCTTTGAAACTACTGACGGTCTTGGCCTCCACCACCTTCTCACTTAACTTGTTCCAACCGTCAACCACTCTATTTGCGAAGGTGAATTTTCTTATATTTCTTCGGCATCTGTGTTTAGCTAGTTTAAATCTATGACCTCTTGTTCTTGAAGTTCCAGGTCTCAGGAAGTCTTCCCTGTCGATTTTATCAATTCCTGTTACTATTTTGTACGTAGTGATCATATCACCTCTTTTCTTCTGTCTTCTAGTTTTGGCATATTTAATGCTTCTAACCTCTCCTCGTAGCTCTTGCCCTTCAGTTCTGGGAGCCACTTAGTAGCATGTCTTTGCACCTTTTCCAGTTTGTTGATGTGCTTCTTAAGATATGGGCACCACACAACAGCTGCATATTCTAGCTTTGGCCTAATAAAAGTCATGAACAATTTCTTTAGTATATCGCCATCCATGTATTTAAATGCAATTCTGAAGTTAGAAAGCATTGCATAGGCTCCTTGCACAATATTCTTTATGTGGTCCTCAGGTGATAGTTTTCTATCTAGAACCACTCCTAGATCTCTTTCTTTATCAAAATTCTTTAAAGATTTCTCACATAATATATAGGTTGTGTGGGGTCTATGTTCTCCTATTCCACATTCCATAACATGACATTTATTAACATTAAATTCCATTTGCCAAGTGGTGCTCCATATACTTATTTTGTCCAGGTCTTCTTGAAGGGCATGACAATCATCTAAATTTCTTATCCTTCCTATTATCTTAGCATCATCAGCAAACATGTTCATATAATTCTGTATAACAACTGGTAGATCATTTATGTACACAATAAACATCACTGGTGCAAGAACTGAACCCTGTGGTACTCCACTTGTGACATTTCTCCATTCCGATACATTGCCTCTGATTACTGCCCTCATTTTTCTATCAGTCAGAAAATTTGTCATCCATGATAGAAGCTTACCTGTCACCCCTCCAATATTTTCCAGTTTCCAGAACAACCTCTTATGTGGAACTCTGTCGAAAGCCTTTTTTAGGTCCAGATAGATGCAGTCAACCCAACCATCTCTTTCCTGTTATATCTCTGTGGCTCGATCATAGAAACTGAGTAAATTCGATACACAGGATCTTCCAGATCGAAAACCATACTGTCTGTCTGATATTATATCATATCTCTCCAGGTGTTCTACCCATTTAGTTTTGATTAGCTTTTCCAATACTTTCACTATTACACTTGTCAATGATACAGGTCTATAATTGAGGGGGTCTTCCCTGCTGCCACTTTTGTAGATTGGAACTATGTTAGCCTGTTTCCACACGTCTGCTACGATTCCTGTACACAGGGATGCCTGAAAGATCAGGTGAAGTGGAATGCTGAGTTCAGATGCACATTCTCTCAGAACCCATGGTGAAACGCCATCTGGGCCAGCTGCTTTGTTCTTCCCGAGCTCCTTTAGCATATTTTCCACTTCATCTCTAGACACCTCTATCCGCTCTATGTTGTTCTCTGGAATTCTTATTGTGTCTGGTTCTCTGAAGATTTCATTTTGTACAAACACACTTTGGAACTTTTCATTTAATGTTTCACACATTTCCTTTTCATTTTCTGTGAATCTGTTTCCCATTTTCAACCTCTGGATATTATCCTTTACCTGCAATTTGTTGTTTATGAATTTGTAGAATAGGCCCGGTTCTGTTTTACATTTATCTGCTATCCCTTTTTCAAAATTTCTTTCTGCCTCTCTCCTTACTGCTGTATAGTTGTTTCTCGCATCTTTGTATCGCTGGTATGTTTGGTGGTTTGGCCTCTTCCTATACTGATTCCATTTTTGTGTCTTTTGGTCTCTTGCCCTCTCACAATTTCTGTCGAACCAATCCTGTTTTCTGGCCCTGCATCTATGTTTTGGTATGAATGTTTGTGTGCCTTCCTCGTATAGTTTTAAAAATTTGGCATACATTTCATTCACTTCCCTGCCTAGCAACAATTCTGTCCAATTACACTCATTAAAAAAATTTCGAAGTTCCCCAAAGTTGCCTCTCCTTAAATCGTGTGTGTGTGTGTGTGTGTGTGTGTGTGTGTGTGTGTGTGTGTGTGTGTGTGTGTGTGTACTCACCTAGTTGTACTCACCTAGTTGTGCTTGCGGGGGTTGAGCTCTGTCTCTTTGGTCCAGCCTCTCAACCGTCAATCAACAGGTGTACAGGTTCCTGAGCCTATTGGGCTCTCTCATATCTACACTTGAAACTGTGTATGGAGTCAGCCTCCACCACATCACTTCCTAATGCATTCCATTTGTCAACCACTCTGACACTAAAAAAGTTCTTTCTAATATCTCTGTGGCTCATTTGGGCGCTCAGTTTCCACCTGTGTCCCCTAGTGCGTGTGCCCCTTGTGTTAAATAGCCTGTCTTTACCAACCCTGTGTGTGTGTACTCACCTAGTTGTGCTTGCGGGGTTAAGCTCTGGCTCTTTGGTCCCGCCTCTCAACCGTCAATCAACAGGTGTACAGGTTCCTGAGCCTATTGGGCTCTATCATATCTACACTTGAAACTGTGTATGGAGTCAGCCTCCACTACATCGCTTCCTAATGCATTCCATTTGTCAACCATTCTGAGACTAAAAAAGTTCTTTCTAATATCTCTGTGGCTCATTTGGGCACTCAGTTTAAACCTGTGTCCCCTAGTGCGTGTGCCCCTTGTGTTAAACAGCCTGTCTTTATCAACTCTGTCGATTCCCTTGAGAATCTTGAATGTGGTGATCAGGTCCCCCCTAACTCTTCTGTCTTCCAACGAAGTGAGGTTCAATTCCCGTAGTCTCTCCTCGTAGCTCATACCTCTCAGCTCGGGTACTAGTCTGGTGGCAAACCTTTGAACCTTTTCCAGTTTAGTCTTATGCTTGACTAGATATGGACTCCATGCTGGAGCCTCATACTCCAGGATTGGTCTGACATATGTGGTATATAATGTTCTGAAAGATTCCTTACACAAGTTTCTAAAGGCCGTTCTTATGTTAGCCAACCTGGTATATGCTGCTGATGTGATCCTCTTGATATGAGCTTCAGGGGACAGGTCTGGCGTGATATCAACCCCCAGGTCTTTCTCTCTCTCTGACTCTTGAAATATTTCATCTCCCAAGTGATACCTTGTATCTGGTCTCCTGCTTCCTACCCCTATCTTCATTACATTATATTTGCTTGGGTTAAACTCTAACATCCATTTGTTCGACCATTCCTGCAGCTTGTCCAGGTCTTCTTGAAGCCTCAAGCTGTCCTCCTCTGTCTTAATCCTTCTCATAATTTTGGCGTCGTCAGCAAACATTGAGAGGAATGATTCTATACCCTCTGGAAGATCATTTACGTATATCAGAAACAGGATAGGTCCAAGCACAGAGCCCTGTGGGACTCCACTGGTGACTTCACGCTATTCTGAGGTCTCACCCCTCACTAAAACTCTCTGCTTCCTATTGCTTAGGTACTCCCTTATCCACTGGAGCACCTTACCAGTTACTCCTGCCTGTTTCTCCAGCCTATGCATCAACCTTTTATGGGGTACTGTGTCAAAGGCTTTCCGACAGTCCAAAAAAATGCAGTCCGCCCATCCTTCTCTTTCTTGCTTAATCTTTGTCACCTGATCATAGAATTCTATCAAGCCTGTAAGGCAAGATTTACCCTCCCTGAACCCATGTTGATGGGTTGTCACGAAGTCTCTTCTCTCCAGATGTGTTACTAGGTTTTTCTCACAATCTTCTCCATCACCTTGCATGGTATACAAGTTAAGGACACTGACCTGTAGTTCAGTGCCTCTTGTCTGTCACCCTTTTTAAATATTGGTACTACATTAGCAGTCTTCCATACTTCTGGTAGGTCTCCCGTGTGTAGGTGTGTGTGTGTGTGTGTGTGTGTGTGTAATTACCTAAGTGTAATTACCTAAGTGTAGTTACAGGATGAGAGCTACGCTCGTGGTGTCCCGTCTTCCCAGCACTCTTTGTCATATAACGCTTTGAAACTACTGACGGTCTTGGCCTCCACCACCTTCTCACTTAACTTGTTCCAACCGTCAACCACTCTATTTGCGAAGGTGAATTTTCTTATATTTCTTCGGCATCTGTGTTTAGCTAGTTTAAATCTATGACCTCTTGTTCTTGAAGTTCCAGGTCTCAGGAAGTCTTCCCTGTCGATTTTATCAATTCCTGTTACTATTTTGTACGTAGTGATCATATCACCTCTTTTTCTTCTGTCTTCTAGTTTTGGCATATTTAATGCTTCTAACCTCTCCTCGTAGCTCTTGCCCTTCAGTTCTGGGAGCCACTTAGTAGCATGTCTTTGCACCTTTTCCAGTTTGTTGATGTGCTTCTTAAGATATGGGCACCACACAACAGCTGCATATTCTAGCTTTGGCCTAATAAAAGTCATGAACAATTTCTTTAGTATATCGCCATCCATGTATTTAAATGCAATTCTGAAGTTAGAAAGCATTGCATAGGCTCCTTGCACAATATTCTTTATGTGGTCCTCAGGTGATAGTTTTCTATCTAGAACCACTCCTAGATCTCTTTCTTTATCAGAATTCTTTAAAGATTTCTCACATAATATATAGGTTGTGTGGGGTCTATGTTCTCCTATTCCACATTCCATAACATGACATTTATTAACATTAAATTCCATTTGCCAAGTGGTGCTCCATATACTTATTTTGTCCAGGTCTTCTTGAAGGGCATGACAATCATCTAAATTTCTTATCCTTCCTATTATCTTAGCATCATCAGCAAACATGTTCATATAATTCTGTATAACAACTGGTAGATCATTTATGTACACAATAAACATCACTGGTGCAAGAACTGAACCCTGTGGTACTCCACTTGTGACATTTCTCCATTCCGATACATTGCCTCTGATTACTGCCCTCATTTTTCTATCAGTCAGAAAATTTGTCATCCATGATAGAAGCTTACCTGTCACCCCTCCAATATTTTCCAGTTTCCAGAACAACCTCTTATGTGGAACTCTGTCGAAAGCCTTTTTTAGGTCCAGATAGATGCAGTCAACCCAACCATCTCTTTCCTGTTATATCTCTGTGGCTCGATCATAGAAACTGAGTAAATTCGATACACAGGATCTTCCAGATCGAAAACCATACTGTCTGTCTGATATTATATCATATCTCTCCAGGTGTTCTACCCATTTAGTTTTGATTAGCTTTTCCAATACTTTCACTATTACACTTGTCAATGATACAGGTCTATAATTGAGGGGGTCTTCCCTGCTGCCACTTTTGTAGATTGGAACTATGTTAGCCTGTTTCCACACGTCTGCTACGATTCCTGTACACAGGGATGCCTGAAAGATCAGGTGAAGTGGAATGCTGAGTTCAGATGCACATTCTCTCAGAACCCATGGTGAAACGCCATCTGGGCCAGCTGCTTTGTTCTTCCCGAGCTCCTTTAGCATATTTTCCACTTCATCTCTAGACACCTCTATCCGCTCTATGTTGTTCTCTGGAATTCTTATTGTGTCTGGTTCTCTGAAGATTTCATTTTGTACAAACACACTTTGGAACTTTTCATTTAATGTTTCACACATTTCCTTTTCATTTTCCGTGAATCTGTTTCCCATTTTCAACCTCTGGATATTATCCTTTACCTGCAATTTGTTGTTTATGAATTTGTAGAATAGGCCCGGTTCTGTTTTACATTTATCTGCTATCCCTTTTTCAAAATTTCTTTCTGCCTCTCTCCTTACTGCTGTATAGTTGTTTCTCGCATCTTTGTATCGCTGGTATGTTTGGTGGTTTGGCCTCTTCCTATACTGATTCCATTTTTGTGTCTTTTGGTCTCTTGCCCTCTCACAATTTCTGTCGAACCAATCCTGTTTTCTGGCCCTGCATCTATGTTTTGGTATGAATGTTTGTGTGCCTTCCTCGTATAGTTTTAAAAATTTGGCATACATTTCATTCACTTCCCTGCCTAGCAACAATTCTGTCCAATTACACTCATTAAAAAAATTTCGAAGTTCCCCAAAGTTGCCTCTCCTTAAATCGTGTGTGTGTGTGTGTGTGTGTGTGTGTGTGTGTGTGTGTGTACTCACCTAGTTGTACTCACCTAGTTGTGCTTGCGGGGGTTGAGCTCTGTCTCTTTGGTCCAGCCTCTCAACCGTCAATCAACAGGTGTACAGGTTCCTGAGCCTATTGGGCTCTCTCATATCTACACTTGAAACTGTGTATGGAGTCAGCCTCCACCACATCACTTCCTAATGCATTCCATTTGTCAACCACTCTGACACTAAAAAAGTTCTTTCTAATATCTCTGTGGCTCATTTGGGCGCTCAGTTTCCACCTGTGTCCCCTAGTGCGTGTGCCCCTTGTGTTAAATAGCCTGTCTTTACCAACCCTGTGTGTGTGTACTCACCTAGTTGTGCTTGCGGGGTTAAGCTCTGGCTCTTTGGTCCCGCCTCTCAACCGTCAATCAACAGGTGTACAGGTTCCTGAGCCTATTGGGCTCTATCATATCTACACTTGAAACTGTGTATGGAGTCAGCCTCCACTACATCGCTTCCTAATGCATTCCATTTGTCAACCATTCTGAGACTAAAAAAGTTCTTTCTAATATCTCTGTGGCTCATTTGGGCACTCAGTTTAAACCTGTGTCCCCTAGTGCGTGTGCCCCTTGTGTTAAACAGCCTGTCTTTATCAACTCTGTCGATTCCCTTGAGAATCTTGAATGTGGTGATCAGGTCCCCCCTAACTCTTCTGTCTTCCAACGAAGTGAGGTTCAATTCCCGTAGTCTCTCCTCGTAGCTCATACCTCTCAGCTCGGGTACTAGTCTGGTGGCAAACCTTTGAACCTTTTCCAGTTTAGTCTTATGCTTGACTAGATATGGACTCCATGCTGGAGCCTCATACTCCAGGATTGGTCTGACATATGTGGTATATAATGTTCTGAAAGATTCCTTACACAAGTTTCTAAAGGCCGTTCTTATGTTAGCCAACCTGGTATATGCTGCTGATGTGATCCTCTTGATATGAGCTTCAGGGGACAGGTCTGGCGTGATATCAACCCCCAGGTCTTTCTCTCTCTCTGACTCTTGAAATATTTCATCTCCCAAGTGATACCTTGTATCTGGTCTCCTGCTTCCTACCCCTATCTTCATTACATTATATTTGCTTGGGTTAAACTCTAACATCCATTTGTTCGACCATTCCTGCAGCTTGTCCAGGTCTTCTTGAAGCCTCAAGCTGTCCTCCTCTGTCTTAATCCTTCTCATAATTTTGGCGTCGTCAGCAAACATTGAGAGGAATGATTCTATACCCTCTGGAAGATCATTTACGTATATCAGAAACAGGATAGGTCCAAGCACAGAGCCCTGTGGGACTCCACTGGTGACTTCACGCTATTCTGAGGTCTCACCCCTCACTAAAACTCTCTGCTTCCTATTGCTTAGGTACTCCCTTATCCACTGGAGCACCTTACCAGTTACTCCTGCCTGTTTCTCCAGCCTATGCATCAACCTTTTATGGGGTACTGTGTCAAAGGCTTTCCGACAGTCCAAAAAAATGCAGTCCGCCCATCCTTCTCTTTCTTGCTTAATCTTTGTCACCTGATCATAGAATTCTATCAAGCCTGTAAGGCAAGATTTACCCTCCCTGAACCCATGTTGATGGGTTGTCACGAAGTCTCTTCTCTCCAGATGTGTTACTAGGTTTTTTCTCACAATCTTCTCCATCACCTTGCATGGTATACAAGTTAAGGACACTGACCTGTAGTTCAGTGCCTCTTGTCTGTCACCCTTTTTAAATATTGGTACTACATTAGCAGTCTTCCATACTTCTGGTAGGTCTCCCGTGTGTAGGTGTGTGTGTGTGTGTGTGTGTGTGTGTGTGTGTGTGTGTAATTACCTAAGTGTAATTACCTAAGTGTAGTTACAGGATGAGAGCTACGCTCGTGGTGTCCCGTCTTCCCAGCACTCTTTGTCATATAACGCTTTGAAACTACTGACGGTCTTGGCCTCCACCACCTTCTCACTTAACTTGTTCCAACCGTCAACCACTCTATTTGCGAAGGTGAATTTTCTTATATTTCTTCGGCATCTGTGTTTAGCTAGTTTAAATCTATGACCTCTTGTTCTTGAAGTTCCAGGTCTCAGGAAGTCTTCCCTGTCGATTTTATCAATTCCTGTTACTATTTTGTACGTAGTGATCATATCACCTCTTTTTCTTCTGTCTTCTAGTTTTGGCATATTTAATGCTTCTAACCTCTCCTCGTAGCTCTTGCCCTTCAGTTCTGGGAGCCACTTAGTAGCATGTCTTTGCACCTTTTCCAGTTTGTTGATGTGCTTCTTAAGATATGGGCACCACACAACAGCTGCATATTCTAGCTTTGGCCTAATAAAAGTCATGAACAATTTCTTTAGTATATCGCCATCCATGTATTTAAATGCAATTCTGAAGTTAGAAAGCATTGCATAGGCTCCTTGCACAATATTCTTTATGTGGTCCTCAGGTGATAGTTTTCTATCTAGAACCACTCCTAGATCTCTTTCTTTATCAGAATTCTTTAAAGATTTCTCACATAATATATAGGTTGTGTGGGGTCTATGTTCTCCTATTCCACATTCCATAACATGACATTTATTAACATTAAATTCCATTTGCCAAGTGGTGCTCCATATACTTATTTTGTCCAGGTCTTCTTGAAGGGCATGACAATCATCTAAATTTCTTATCCTTCCTATTATCTTAGCATCATCAGCAAACATGTTCATATAATTCTGTATAACAACTGGTAGATCATTTATGTACACAATAAACATCACTGGTGCAAGAACTGAACCCTGTGGTACTCCACTTGTGACATTTCTCCATTCCGATACATTGCCTCTGATTACTGCCCTCATTTTTCTATCAGTCAGAAAATTTGTCATCCATGATAGAAGCTTACCTGTCACCCCTCCAATATTTTCCAGTTTCCAGAACAACCTCTTATGTGGAACTCTGTCGAAAGCCTTTTTTAGGTCCAGATAGATGCAGTCAACCCAACCATCTCTTTCCTGTTAAATCTCTGTGGCTCGATCATAGAAACTGAGTAAATTCGATACACAGGATCTTCCAGATCGAAAACCATACTGTCTGTCTGATATTATATCATATCTCTCCAGGTGTTCTACCCATTTAGTTTTGATTAGCTTTTCCAATACTTTCACTATTACACTTGTCAATGATACAGGTCTATAATTGAGGGGGTCTTCCCTGCTGCCACTTTTGTAGATTGGAACTATGTTAGCCTGTTTCCACACGTCTGCTACGATTCCTGTACACAGGGATGCCTGAAAGATCAGGTGAAGTGGAATGCTGAGTTCAGATGCACATTCTCTCAGAACCCATGGTGAAACGCCATCTGGGCCAGCTGCTTTGTTCTTCCCGAGCTCCTTTAGCATATTTTCCACTTCATCTCTAGACACCTCTATCCGCTCTATGTTGTTCTCTGGAATTCTTATTGTGTCTGGTTCTCTGAAGATTTCATTTTGTACAAACACACTTTGGAACTTTTCATTTAATGTTTCACACATTTCCTTTTCATTTTCCGTGAATCTGTTTCCCATTTTCAACCTCTGGATATTATCCTTTACCTGCAATTTGTTGTTTATGAATTTGTAGAATAGGCCCGGTTCTGTTTTACATTTATCTGCTATCCCTTTTTCAAAATTTCTTTCTGCCTCTCTCCTTACTGCTGTATAGTTGTTTCTCGCATCTTTGTATCGCTGGTATGTTTGGTGGTTTGGCCTCTTCCTATACTGATTCCATTTTTGTGTCTTTTGGTCTCTTGCCCTCTCACAATTTCTGTCGAACCAATCCTGTTTTCTGGCCCTGCATCTATGTTTTGGTATGAATGTTTGTGTGCCTTCCTCGTATAGTTTTAAAAATTTGGCATACATTTCATTCACTTCCCTGCCTAGCAACAATTCTGTCCAATTACACTCATTAAAAAAATTTCGAAGTTCCCCAAAGTTGCCTCTCCTTAAATCGTGTGTGTGTGTGTGTGTGTGTGTGTGTGTGTGTGTGTGTGTGTGTGTGTGTGTGTGTACTCACCTAGTTGTACTCACCTAGTTGTGCTTGCGGGGGTTGAGCTCTGTCTCTTTGGTCCAGCCTCTCAACCGTCAATCAACAGGTGTACAGGTTCCTGAGCCTATTGGGCTCTCTCCTATCTACACTTGAAACTGTGTATGGAGTCAGCCTCCACCACATCACTTCCTAATGCATTCCATTTGTCAACCACTCTGACACTAAAAAAGTTCTTTCTAATATCTCTGTGGCTCATTTGGGCGCTCAGTTTCCACCTGTGTCCCCTAGTGCGTGTGCCCCTTGTGTTAAATAGCCTGTCTTTACCAACCCTGTGTGTGTGTACTCACCTAGTTGTGCTTGCGGGGTTAAGCTCTGGCTCTTTGGTCCCGCCTCTCAACCGTCAATCAACAGGTGTACAGGTTCCTGAGCCTATTGGGCTCTATCATATCTACACTTGAAACTGTGTATGGAGTCAGCCTCCACTACATCGCTTCCTAATGCATTCCATTTGTCAACCATTCTGAGACTAAAAAAGTTCTTTCTAATATCTCTGTGGCTCATTTGGGCACTCAGTTTAAACCTGTGTCCCCTAGTGCGTGTGCCCCTTGTGTTAAACAGCCTGTCTTTATCAACTCTGTCGATTCCCTTGAGAATCTTGAATGTGGTGATCAGGTCCCCCCTAACTCTTCTGTCTTCCAACGAAGTGAGGTTCAATTCCCGTAGTCTCTCCTCGTAGCTCATACCTCTCAGCTCGGGTACTAGTCTGGTGGCAAACCTTTGAACCTTTTCCAGTTTAGTCTTATGCTTGACTAGATATGGACTCCATGCTGGAGCCTCATACTCCAGGATTGGTCTGACATATGTGGTATATAATGTTCTGAAAGATTCCTTACACAAGTTTCTAAAGGCCGTTCTTATGTTAGCCAACCTGGTATATGCTGCTGATGTGATCCTCTTGATATGAGCTTCAGGGGACAGGTCTGGCGTGATATCAACCCCCAGGTCTTTCTCTCTCTCTGACTCTTGAAATATTTCATCTCCCAAGTGATACCTTGTATCTGGTCTCCTGCTTCCTACCCCTATCTTCATTACATTATATTTGCTTGGGTTAAACTCTAACATCCATTTGTTCGACCATTCCTGCAGCTTGTCCAGGTCTTCTTGAAGCCTCAAGCTGTCCTCCTCTGTCTTAATCCTTCTCATAATTTTGGCGTCGTCAGCAAACATTGAGAGGAATGATTCTATACCCTCTGGAAGATCATTTACGTATATCAGAAACAGGATAGGTCCAAGCACAGAGCCCTGTGGGACTCCACTGGTGACTTCACGCTATTCTGAGGTCTCACCCCTCACTAAAACTCTCTGCTTCCTATTGCTTAGGTACTCCCTTATCCACTGGAGCACCTTACCAGTTACTCCTGCCTGTTTCTCCAGCCTATGCATCAACCTTTTATGGGGTACTGTGTCAAAGGCTTTCCGACAGTCCAAAAAAATGCAGTCCGCCCATCCTTCTCTTTCTTGCTTAATCTTTGTCACCTGATCATAGAATTCTATCAAGCCTGTAAGGCAAGATTTACCCTCCCTGAACCCATGTTGATGGGTTGTCACGAAGTCTCTTCTCTCCAGATGTGTTACTAGGTTTTTTCTCACAATCTTCTCCATCACCTTGCATGGTATACAAGTTAAGGACACTGACCTGTAGTTCAGTGCCTCTTGTCTGTCACCCTTTTTAAATATTGGTACTACATTAGCAGTCTTCCATACTTCTGGTAGGTCTCCCGTGTGTAGGTGTGTGTGTGTGTGTGTGTGTGTGTGTAATTACCTAAGTGTAATTACCTAAGTGTAGTTACAGGATGAGAGCTACGCTCGTGGTGTCCCGTCTTCCCAGCACTCTTTGTCATATAACGCTTTGAAACTACTGACGGTCTTGGCCTCCACCACCTTCTCACTTAACTTGTTCCAACCGTCAACCACTCTATTTGCGAAGGTGAATTTTCTTATATTTCTTCGGCATCTGTGTTTAGCTAGTTTAAATCTATGACCTCTTGTTCTTGAAGTTCCAGGTCTCAGGAAGTCTTCCCTGTCGATTTTATCAATTCCTGTTACTATTTTGTACGTAGTGATCATATCACCTCTTTTTCTTCTGTCTTCTAGTTTTGGCATATTTAATGCTTCTAACCTCTCCTCGTAGCTCTTGCCCTTCAGTTCTGGGAGCCACTTAGTAGCATGTCTTTGCACCTTTTCCAGTTTGTTGATGTGCTTCTTAAGATATGGGCACCACACAACAGCTGCATATTCTAGCTTTGGCCTAATAAAAGTCATGAACAATTTCTTTAGTATATCGCCATCCATGTATTTAAATGCAATTCTGAAGTTAGAAAGCATTGCATAGGCTCCTTGCACAATATTCTTTATGTGGTCCTCAGGTGATAGTTTTCTATCTAGAACCACTCCTAGATCTCTTTCTTTATCAGAATTCTTTAAAGATTTCTCACATAATATATAGGTTGTGTGGGGTCTATGTTCTCCTATTCCACATTCCATAACATGACATTTATTAACATTAAATTCCATTTGCCAAGTGGTGCTCCATATACTTATTTTGTCCAGGTCTTCTTGAAGGGCATGACAATCATCTAAATTTCTTATCCTTCCTATTATCTTAGCATCATCAGCAAACATGTTCATATAATTCTGTATAACAACTGGTAGATCATTTATGTACACAATAAACATCACTGGTGCAAGAACTGAACCCTGTGGTACTCCACTTGTGACATTTCTCCATTCCGATACATTGCCTCTGATTACTGCCCTCATTTTTCTATCAGTCAGAAAATTTGTCATCCATGATAGAAGCTTACCTGTCACCCCTCCAATATTTTCCAGTTTCCAGAACAACCTCTTATGTGGAACTCTGTCGAAAGCCTTTTTTAGGTCCAGATAGATGCAGTCAACCCAACCATCTCTTTCCTGTTATATCTCTGTGGCTCGATCATAGAAACTGAGTAAATTCGATACACAGGATCTTCCAGATCGAAAACCATACTGTCTGTCTGATATTATATCATATCTCTCCAGGTGTTCTACCCATTTAGTTTTGATTAGCTTTTCCAATACTTTCACTATTACACTTGTCAATGATACAGGTCTATAATTGAGGGGGTCTTCCCTGCTGCCACTTTTGTAGATTGGAACTATGTTAGCCTGTTTCCACACGTCTGCTACGATTCCTGTACACAGGGATGCCTGAAAGATCAGGTGAAGTGGAATGCTGAGTTCAGATGCACATTCTCTCAGAACCCATGGTGAAACGCCATCTGGGCCAGCTGCTTTGTTCTTCCCGAGCTCCTTTAGCATATTTTCCACTTCATCTCTAGACACCTCTATCCGCTCTATGTTGTTCTCTGGAATTCTTATTGTGTCTGGTTCTCTGAAGATTTCATTTTGTACAAACACACTTTGGAACTTTTCATTTAATGTTTCACACATTTCCTTTTCATTTTCCGTGAATCTGTTTCCCATTTTCAACCTCTGGATATTATCCTTTACCTGCAATTTGTTGTTTATGAATTTGTAGAATAGGCCCGGTTCTGTTTTACATTTATCTGCTATCCCTTTTTCAAAATTTCTTTCTGCCTCTCTCCTTACTGCTGTATAGTTGTTTCTCGCATCTTTGTATCGCTGGTATGTTTGGTGGTTTGGCCTCTTCCTATACTGATTCCATTTTTGTGTCTTTTGGTCTCTTGCCCTCTCACAATTTCTGTCGAACCAATCCTGTTTTCTGGCCCTGCATCTATGTTTTGGTATGAATGTTTGTGTGCCTTCCTCGTATAGTTTTAAAAATTTGGCATACATTTCATTCACTTCCCTGCCTAGCAACAATTCTGTCCAATTACACTCATTAAAAAAATTTCGAAGTTCCCCAAAGTTGCCTCTCCTTAAATCGTGTGTGTGTGTGTGTGTGTGTGTGTGTGTGTGTGTGTGTGTACTCACCTAGTTGTACTCACCTAGTTGTGCTTGCGGGGGTTGAGCTCTGTCTCTTTGGTCCAGCCTCTCAACCGTCAATCAACAGGTGTACAGGTTCCTGAGCCTATTGGGCTCTCTCATATCTACACTTGAAACTGTGTATGGAGTCAGCCTCCACCACATCACTTCCTAATGCATTCCATTTGTCAACCACTCTGACACTAAAAAAGTTCTTTCTAATATCTCTGTGGCTCATTTGGGCGCTCAGTTTCCACCTGTGTCCCCTAGTGCGTGTGCCCCTTGTGTTAAATAGCCTGTCTTTACCAACCCTGTGTGTGTGTACTCACCTAGTTGTGCTTGCGGGGTTAAGCTCTGGCTCTTTGGTCCCGCCTCTCAACCGTCAATCAACAGGTGTACAGGTTCCTGAGCCTATTGGGCTCTATCATATCTACACTTGAAACTGTGTATGGAGTCAGCCTCCACTACATCGCTTCCTAATGCATTCCATTTGTCAACCATTCTGAGACTAAAAAAGTTCTTTCTAATATCTCTGTGGCTCATTTGGGCACTCAGTTTAAACCTGTGTCCCCTAGTGCGTGTGCCCCTTGTGTTAAACAGCCTGTCTTTATCAACTCTGTCGATTCCCTTGAGAATCTTGAATGTGGTGATCAGGTCCCCCCTAACTCTTCTGTCTTCCAACGAAGTGAGGTTCAATTCCCGTAGTCTCTCCTCGTAGCTCATACCTCTCAGCTCGGGTACTAGTCTGGTGGCAAACCTTTGAACCTTTTCCAGTTTAGTCTTATGCTTGACTAGATATGGACTCCATGCTGGAGCCTCATACTCCAGGATTGGTCTGACATATGTGGTATATAATGTTCTGAAAGATTCCTTACACAAGTTTCTAAAGGCCGTTCTTATGTTAGCCAACCTGGTATATGCTGCTGATGTGATCCTCTTGATATGAGCTTCAGGGGACAGGTCTGGCGTGATATCAACCCCCAGGTCTTTCTCTCTCTCTGACTCTTGAAATATTTCATCTCCCAAGTGATACCTTGTATCTGGTCTCCTGCTTCCTACCCCTATCTTCATTACATTATATTTGCTTGGGTTAAACTCTAACATCCATTTGTTCGACCATTCCTGCAGCTTGTCCAGGTCTTCTTGAAGCCTCAAGCTGTCCTCCTCTGTCTTAATCCTTCTCATAATTTTGGCGTCGTCAGCAAACATTGAGAGGAATGATTCTATACCCTCTGGAAGATCATTTACGTATATCAGAAACAGGATAGGTCCAAGCACAGAGCCCTGTGGGACTCCACTGGTGACTTCACGCTATTCTGAGGTCTCACCCCTCACTAAAACTCTCTGCTTCCTATTGCTTAGGTACTCCCTTATCCACTGGAGCACCTTACCAGTTACTCCTGCCTGTTTCTCCAGCCTATGCATCAACCTTTTATGGGGTACTGTGTCAAAGGCTTTCCGACAGTCCAAAAAAATGCAGTCCGCCCATCCTTCTCTTTCTTGCTTAATCTTTGTCACCTGATCATAGAATTCTATCAAGCCTGTAAGGCAAGATTTACCCTCCCTGAACCCATGTTGATGGGTTGTCACGAAGTCTCTTCTCTCCAGATGTGTTACTAGGTTTTTTCTCACAATCTTCTCCATCACCTTGCATGGTATACAAGTTAAGGACACTGACCTGTAGTTCAGTGCCTCTTGTCTGTCACCCTTTTTAAATATTGGTACTACATTAGCAGTCTTCCATACTTCTGGTAGGTCTCCCGTGTGTAGGTGTGTGTGTGTGTGTGTGTGTGTGTGTGTAATTACCTAAGTGTAATTACCTAAGTGTAGTTACAGGATGAGAGCTACGCTCGTGGTGTCCCGTCTTCCCAGCACTCTTTGTCATATAACGCTTTGAAACTACTGACGGTCTTGGCCTCCACCACCTTCTCACTTAACTTGTTCCAACCGTCAACCACTCTATTTGCGAAGGTGAATTTTCTTATATTTCTTCGGCATCTGTGTTTAGCTAGTTTAAATCTATGACCTCTTGTTCTTGAAGTTCCAGGTCTCAGGAAGTCTTCCCTGTCGATTTTATCAATTCCTGTTACTATTTTGTACGTAGTGATCATATCACCTCTTTTTCTTCTGTCTTCTAGTTTTGGCATATTTAATGCTTCTAACCTCTCCTCGTAGCTCTTGCCCTTCAGTTCTGGGAGCCACTTAGTAGCATGTCTTTGCACCTTTTCCAGTTTGTTGATGTGCTTCTTAAGATATGGGCACCACACAACAGCTGCATATTCTAGCTTTGGCCTAATAAAAGTCATGAACAATTTCTTTAGTATATCGCCATCCATGTATTTAAATGCAATTCTGAAGTTAGAAAGCATTGCATAGGCTCCTTGCACAATATTCTTTATGTGGTCCTCAGGTGATAGTTTTCTATCTAGAACCACTCCTAGATCTCTTTCTTTATCAGAATTCTTTAAAGATTTCTCACATAATATATAGGTTGTGTGGGGTCTATGTTCTCCTATTCCACATTCCATAACATGACATTTATTAACATTAAATTCCATTTGCCAAGTGGTGCTCCATATACTTATTTTGTCCAGGTCTTCTTGAAGGGCATGACAATCATCTAAATTTCTTATCCTTCCTATTATCTTAGCATCATCAGCAAACATGTTCATATAATTCTGTATAACAACTGGTAGATCATTTATGTACACAATAAACATCACTGGTGCAAGAACTGAACCCTGTGGTACTCCACTTGTGACATTTCTCCATTCCGATACATTGCCTCTGATTACTGCCCTCATTTTTCTATCAGTCAGAAAATTTGTCATCCATGATAGAAGCTTACCTGTCACCCCTCCAATATTTTCCAGTTTCCAGAACAACCTCTTATGTGGAACTCTGTCGAAAGCCTTTTTTAGGTCCAGATAGATGCAGTCAACCCAACCATCTCTTTCCTGTTATATCTCTGTGGCTCGATCATAGAAACTGAGTAAATTCGATACACAGGATCTTCCAGATCGAAAACCATACTGTCTGTCTGATATTATATCATATCTCTCCAGGTGTTCTACCCATTTAGTTTTGATTAGCTTTTCCAATACTTTCACTATTACACTTGTCAATGATACAGGTCTATAATTGAGGGGGTCTTCCCTGCTGCCACTTTTGTAGATTGGAACTATGTTAGCCTGTTTCCACACGTCTGCTACGATTCCTGTACACAGGGATGCCTGAAAGATCAGGTGAAGTGGAATGCTGAGTTCAGATGCACATTCTCTCAGAACCCATGGTGAAACGCCATCTGGGCCAGCTGCTTTGTTCTTCCCGAGCTCCTTTAGCATATTTTCCACTTCATCTCTAGACACCTCTATCCGCTCTATGTTGTTCTCTGGAATTCTTATTGTGTCTGGTTCTCTGAAGATTTCATTTTGTACAAACACACTTTGGAACTTTTCATTTAATGTTTCACACATTTCCTTTTCATTTTCCGTGAATCTGTTTCCCATTTTCAACCTCTGGATATTATCCTTTACCTGCAATTTGTTGTTTATGAATTTGTAGAATAGGCCCGGTTCTGTTTTACATTTATCTGCTATCCCTTTTTCAAAATTTCTTTCTGCCTCTCTCCTTACTGCTGTATAGTTGTTTCTCGCATCTTTGTATCGCTGGTATGTTTGGTGGTTTGGCCTCTTCCTATACTGATTCCATTTTTGTGTCTTTTGGTCTCTTGCCCTCTCACAATTTCTGTCGAACCAATCCTGTTTTCTGGCCCTGCATCTATGTTTTGGTATGAATGTTTGTGTGCCTTCCTCGTATAGTTTTAAAAATTTGGCATACATTTCATTCACTTCCCTGCCTAGCAACAATTCTGTCCAATTACACTCATTAAAAAAATTTCGAAGTTCCCCAAAGTTGCCTCTCCTTAAATCGTGTGTGTGTGTGTGTGTGTGTGTGTGTGTGTGTGTGTGTGTGTGTGTGTGTGTGTGTGTGTACTCACCTAGTTGTACTCACCTAGTTGTGCTTGCGGGGGTTGAGCTCTGTCTCTTTGGTCCAGCCTCTCAACCGTCAATCAACAGGTGTACAGGTTCCTGAGCCTATTGGGCTCTCTCATATCTACACTTGAAACTGTGTATGGAGTCAGCCTCCACCACATCACTTCCTAATGCATTCCATTTGTCAACCACTCTGACACTAAAAAAGTTCTTTCTAATATCTCTGTGGCTCATTTGGGCGCTCAGTTTCCACCTGTGTCCCCTAGTGCGTGTGCCCCTTGTGTTAAATAGCCTGTCTTTACCAACCCTGTGTGTGTGTACTCACCTAGTTGTGCTTGCGGGGTTAAGCTCTGGCTCTTTGGTCCCGCCTCTCAACCGTCAATCAACAGGTGTACAGGTTCCTGAGCCTATTGGGCTCTATCATATCTACACTTGAAACTGTGTATGGAGTCAGCCTCCACTACATCGCTTCCTAATGCATTCCATTTGTCAACCATTCTGAGACTAAAAAAGTTCTTTCTAATATCTCTGTGGCTCATTTGGGCACTCAGTTTAAACCTGTGTCCCCTAGTGCGTGTGCCCCTTGTGTTAAACAGCCTGTCTTTATCAACTCTGTCGATTCCCTTGAGAATCTTGAATGTGGTGATCAGGTCCCCCCTAACTCTTCTGTCTTCCAACGAAGTGAGGTTCAATTCCCGTAGTCTCTCCTCGTAGCTCATACCTCTCAGCTCGGGTACTAGTCTGGTGGCAAACCTTTGAACCTTTTCCAGTTTAGTCTTATGCTTGACTAGATATGGACTCCATGCTGGAGCCTCATACTCCAGGATTGGTCTGACATATGTGGTATATAATGTTCTGAAAGATTCCTTACACAAGTTTCTAAAGGCCGTTCTTATGTTAGCCAACCTGGTATATGCTGCTGATGTGATCCTCTTGATATGAGCTTCAGGGGACAGGTCTGGCGTGATATCAACCCCCAGGTCTTTCTCTCTCTCTGACTCTTGAAATATTTCATCTCCCAAGTGATACCTTGTATCTGGTCTCCTGCTTCCTACCCCTATCTTCATTACATTATATTTGCTTGGGTTAAACTCTAACATCCATTTGTTCGACCATTCCTGCAGCTTGTCCAGGTCTTCTTGAAGCCTCAAGCTGTCCTCCTCTGTCTTAATCCTTCTCATAATTTTGGCGTCGTCAGCAAACATTGAGAGGAATGATTCTATACCCTCTGGAAGATCATTTACGTATATCAGAAACAGGATAGGTCCAAGCACAGAGCCCTGTGGGACTCCACTGGTGACTTCACGCTATTCTGAGGTCTCACCCCTCACTAAAACTCTCTGCTTCCTATTGCTTAGGTACTCCCTTATCCACTGGAGCACCTTACCAGTTACTCCTGCCTGTTTCTCCAGCCTATGCATCAACCTTTTATGGGGTACTGTGTCAAAGGCTTTCCGACAGTCCAAAAAAATGCAGTCCGCCCATCCTTCTCTTTCTTGCTTAATCTTTGTCACCTGATCATAGAATTCTATCAAGCCTGTAAGGCAAGATTTACCCTCCCTGAACCCATGTTGATGGGTTGTCACGAAGTCTCTTCTCTCCAGATGTGTTACTAGGTTTTTTCTCACAATCTTCTCCATCACCTTGCATGGTATACAAGTTAAGGACACTGACCTGTAGTTCAGTGCCTCTTGTCTGTCACCCTTTTTAAATATTGGTACTACATTAGCAGTCTTCCATACTTCTGGTAGGTCTCCCGTGTGTAGGTGTGTGTGTGTGTGTGTGTGTGTGTGTAATTACCTAAGTGTAATTACCTAAGTGTAGTTACAGGATGAGAGCTACGCTCGTGGTGTCCCGTCTTCCCAGCACTCTTTGTCATATAACGCTTTGAAACTACTGACGGTCTTGGCCTCCACCACCTTCTCACTTAACTTGTTCCAACCGTCAACCACTCTATTTGCGAAGGTGAATTTTCTTATATTTCTTCGGCATCTGTGTTTAGCTAGTTTAAATCTATGACCTCTTGTTCTTGAAGTTCCAGGTCTCAGGAAGTCTTCCCTGTCGATTTTATCAATTCCTGTTACTATTTTGTACGTAGTGATCATATCACCTCTTTTTCTTCTGTCTTCTAGTTTTGGCATATTTAATGCTTCTAACCTCTCCTCGTAGCTCTTGCCCTTCAGTTCTGGGAGCCACTTAGTAGCATGTCTTTGCACCTTTTCCAGTTTGTTGATGTGCTTCTTAAGATATGGGCACCACACAACAGCTGCATATTCTAGCTTTGGCCTAATAAAAGTCATGAACAATTTCTTTAGTATATCGCCATCCATGTATTTAAATGCAATTCTGAAGTTAGAAAGCATTGCATAGGCTCCTTGCACAATATTCTTTATGTGGTCCTCAGGTGATAGTTTTCTATCTAGAACCACTCCTAGATCTCTTTCTTTATCAGAATTCTTTAAAGATTTCTCACATAATATATAGGTTGTGTGGGGTCTATGTTCTCCTATTCCACATTCCATAACATGACATTTATTAACATTAAATTCCATTTGCCAAGTGGTGCTCCATATACTTATTTTGTCCAGGTCTTCTTGAAGGGCATGACAATCATCTAAATTTCTTATCCTTCCTATTATCTTAGCATCATCAGCAAACATGTTCATATAATTCTGTATAACAACTGGTAGATCATTTATGTACACAATAAACATCACTGGTGCAAGAACTGAACCCTGTGGTACTCCACTTGTGACATTTCTCCATTCCGATACATTGCCTCTGATTACTGCCCTCATTTTTCTATCAGTCAGAAAATTTGTCATCCATGATAGAAGCTTACCTGTCACCCCTCCAATATTTTCCAGTTTCCAGAACAACCTCTTATGTGGAACTCTGTCGAAAGCCTTTTTTAGGTCCAGATAGATGCAGTCAACCCAACCATCTCTTTCCTGTTATATCTCTGTGGCTCGATCATAGAAACTGAGTAAATTCGATACACAGGATCTTCCAGATCGAAAACCATACTGTCTGTCTGATATTATATCATATCTCTCCAGGTGTTCTACCCATTTAGTTTTGATTAGCTTTTCCAATACTTTCACTATTACACTTGTCAATGATACAGGTCTATAATTGAGGGGGTCTTCCCTGCTGCCACTTTTGTAGATTGGAACTATGTTAGCCTGTTTCCACACGTCTGCTACGATTCCTGTACACAGGGATGCCTGAAAGATCAGGTGAAGTGGAATGCTGAGTTCAGATGCACATTCTCTCAGAACCCATGGTGAAACGCCATCTGGGCCAGCTGCTTTGTTCTTCCCGAGCTCCTTTAGCATATTTTCCACTTCATCTCTAGACACCTCTATCCGCTCTATGTTGTTCTCTGGAATTCTTATTGTGTCTGGTTCTCTGAAGATTTCATTTTGTACAAACACACTTTGGAACTTTTCATTTAATGTTTCACACATTTCCTTTTCATTTTCCGTGAATCTGTTTCCCATTTTCAACCTCTGGATATTATCCTTTACCTGCAATTTGTTGTTTATGAATTTGTAGAATAGGCCCGGTTCTGTTTTACATTTATCTGCTATCCCTTTTTCAAAATTTCTTTCTGCCTCTCTCCTTACTGCTGTATAGTTGTTTCTCGCATCTTTGTATCGCTGGTATGTTTGGTGGTTTGGCCTCTTCCTATACTGATTCCATTTTTGTGTCTTTTGGTCTCTTGCCCTCTCACAATTTCTGTCGAACCAATCCTGTTTTCTGGCCCTGCATCTATGTTTTGGTATGAATGTTTGTGTGCCTTCCTCGTATAGTTTTAAAAATTTGGCATACATTTCATTCACTTCCCTGCCTAGCAACAATTCTGTCCAATTACACTCATTAAAAAAATTTCGAAGTTCCCCAAAGTTGCCTCTCCTTAAATCGTGTGTGTGTGTGTGTGTGTGTGTGTGTGTGTGTGTGTGTGTGTGTGTGTGTGTGTGTGTACTCACCTAGTTGTACTCACCTAGTTGTGCTTGCGGGGGTTGAGCTCTGTCTCTTTGGTCCAGCCTCTCAACCGTCAATCAACAGGTGTACAGGTTCCTGAGCCTATTGGGCTCTCTCATATCTACACTTGAAACTGTGTATGGAGTCAGCCTCCACCACATCACTTCCTAATGCATTCCATTTGTCAACCACTCTGACACTAAAAAAGTTCTTTCTAATATCTCTGTGGCTCATTTGGGCGCTCAGTTTCCACCTGTGTCCCCTAGTGCGTGTGCCCCTTGTGTTAAATAGCCTGTCTTTACCAACCCTGTGTGTGTGTACTCACCTAGTTGTGCTTGCGGGGTTAAGCTCTGGCTCTTTGGTCCCGCCTCTCAACCGTCAATCAACAGGTGTACAGGTTCCTGAGCCTATTGGGCTCTATCATATCTACACTTGAAACTGTGTATGGAGTCAGCCTCCACTACATCGCTTCCTAATGCATTCCATTTGTCAACCATTCTGAGACTAAAAAAGTTCTTTCTAATATCTCTGTGGCTCATTTGGGCACTCAGTTTAAACCTGTGTCCCCTAGTGCGTGTGCCCCTTGTGTTAAACAGCCTGTCTTTATCAACTCTGTCGATTCCCTTGAGAATCTTGAATGTGGTGATCAGGTCCCCCCTAACTCTTCTGTCTTCCAACGAAGTGAGGTTCAATTCCCGTAGTCTCTCCTCGTAGCTCATACCTCTCAGCTCGGGTACTAGTCTGGTGGCAAACCTTTGAACCTTTTCCAGTTTAGTCTTATGCTTGACTAGATATGGACTCCATGCTGGAGCCTCATACTCCAGGATTGGTCTGACATATGTGGTATATAATGTTCTGAAAGATTCCTTACACAAGTTTCTAAAGGCCGTTCTTATGTTAGCCAACCTGGTATATGCTGCTGATGTGATCCTCTTGATATGAGCTTCAGGGGACAGGTCTGGCGTGATATCAACCCCCAGGTCTTTCTCTCTCTCTGACTCTTGAAATATTTCATCTCCCAAGTGATACCTTGTATCTGGTCTCCTGCTTCCTACCCCTATCTTCATTACATTATATTTGCTTGGGTTAAACTCTAACATCCATTTGTTCGACCATTCCTGCAGCTTGTCCAGGTCTTCTTGAAGCCTCAAGCTGTCCTCCTCTGTCTTAATCCTTCTCATAATTTTGGCGTCGTCAGCAAACATTGAGAGGAATGATTCTATACCCTCTGGAAGATCATTTACGTATATCAGAAACAGGATAGGTCCAAGCACAGAGCCCTGTGGGACTCCACTGGTGACTTCACGCTATTCTGAGGTCTCACCCCTCACTAAAACTCTCTGCTTCCTATTGCTTAGGTACTCCCTTATCCACTGGAGCACCTTACCAGTTACTCCTGCCTGTTTCTCCAGCCTATGCATCAACCTTTTATGGGGTACTGTGTCAAAGGCTTTCCGACAGTCCAAAAAAATGCAGTCCGCCCATCCTTCTCTTTCTTGCTTAATCTTTGTCACCTGATCATAGAATTCTATCAAGCCTGTAAGGCAAGATTTACCCTCCCTGAACCCATGTTGATGGGTTGTCACGAAGTCTCTTCTCTCCAGATGTGTTACTAGGTTTTTTCTCACAATCTTCTCCATCACCTTGCATGGTATACAAGTTAAGGACACTGACCTGTAGTTCAGTGCCTCTTGTCTGTCACCCTTTTTAAATATTGGTACTACATTAGCAGTCTTCCATACTTCTGGTAGGTCTCCCGTGTGTAGGTGTGTGTGTGTGTGTGTGTGTGTGTGTAATTACCTAAGTGTAATTACCTAAGTGTAGTTACAGGATGAGAGCTACGCTCGTGGTGTCCCGTCTTCCCAGCACTCTTTGTCATATAACGCTTTGAAACTACTGACGGTCTTGGCCTCCACCACCTTCTCACTTAACTTGTTCCAACCGTCAACCACTCTATTTGCGAAGGTGAATTTTCTTATATTTCTTCGGCATCTGTGTTTAGCTAGTTTAAATCTATGACCTCTTGTTCTTGAAGTTCCAGGTCTCAGGAAGTCTTCCCTGTCGATTTTATCAATTCCTGTTACTATTTTGTACGTAGTGATCATATCACCTCTTTTTCTTCTGTCTTCTAGTTTTGGCATATTTAATGCTTCTAACCTCTCCTCGTAGCTCTTGCCCTTCAGTTCTGGGAGCCACTTAGTAGCATGTCTTTGCACCTTTTCCAGTTTGTTGATGTGCTTCTTAAGATATGGGCACCACACAACAGCTGCATATTCTAGCTTTGGCCTAATAAAAGTCATGAACAATTTCTTTAGTATATCGCCATCCATGTATTTAAATGCAATTCTGAAGTTAGAAAGCATTGCATAGGCTCCTTGCACAATATTCTTTATGTGGTCCTCAGGTGATAGTTTTCTATCTAGAACCACTCCTAGATCTCTTTCTTTATCAGAATTCTTTAAAGATTTCTCACATAATATATAGGTTGTGTGGGGTCTATGTTCTCCTATTCCACATTCCATAACATGACATTTATTAACATTAAATTCCATTTGCCAAGTGGTGCTCCATATACTTATTTTGTCCAGGTCTTCTTGAAGGGCATGACAATCATCTAAATTTCTTATCCTTCCTATTATCTTAGCATCATCAGCAAACATGTTCATATAATTCTGTATAACAACTGGTAGATCATTTATGTACACAATAAACATCACTGGTGCAAGAACTGAACCCTGTGGTACTCCACTTGTGACATTTCTCCATTCCGATACATTGCCTCTGATTACTGCCCTCATTTTTCTATCAGTCAGAAAATTTGTCATCCATGATAGAAGCTTACCTGTCACCCCTCCAATATTTTCCAGTTTCCAGAACAACCTCTTATGTGGAACTCTGTCGAAAGCCTTTTTTAGGTCCAGATAGATGCAGTCAACCCAACCATCTCTTTCCTGTTATATCTCTGTGGCTCGATCATAGAAACTGAGTAAATTCGATACACAGGATCTTCCAGATCGAAAACCATACTGTCTGTCTGATATTATATCATATCTCTCCAGGTGTTCTACCCATTTAGTTTTGATTAGCTTTTCCAATACTTTCACTATTACACTTGTCAATGATACAGGTCTATAATTGAGGGGGTCTTCCCTGCTGCCACTTTTGTAGATTGGAACTATGTTAGCCTGTTTCCACACGTCTGCTACGATTCCTGTACACAGGGATGCTTGAAAGATCAGGTGAAGTGGAATGCTGAGTTCAGATGCACATTCTCTCAGAACCCATGGTGAAACGCCATCTGGGCCAGCTGCTTTGTTCTTCCCGAGCTCCTTTAGCATATTTTCCACTTCATCTCTAGACACCTCTATCCGCTCTATGTTGTTCTCTGGAATTCTTATTGTGTCTGGTTCTCTGAAGATTTCATTTTGTACAAACACACTTTGGAACTTTTCATTTAATGTTTCACACATTTCCTTTTCATTTTCCGTGAATCTGTTTCCCATTTTCAACCTCTGGATATTATCCTTTACCTGCAATTTGTTGTTTATGAATTTGTAGAATAGGCCCGGTTCTGTTTTACATTTATCTGCTATCCCTTTTTCAAAATTTCTTTCTGCCTCTCTCCTTACTGCTGTATAGTTGTTTCTCGCATCTTTGTATCGCTGGTATGTTTGGTGGTTTGGCCTCTTCCTATACTGATTCCATTTTTGTGTCTTTTGGTCTCTTGCCCTCTCACAATTTCTGTCGAACCAATCCTGTTTTCTGGCCCTGCATCTATGTTTTGGTATGAATGTTTGTGTGCCTTCCTCGTATAGTTTTAAAAATTTGGCATACATTTCATTCACTTCCCTGCCTAGCAACAATTCTGTCCAATTACACTCATTAAAAAAATTTCGAAGTTCCCCAAAGTTGCCTCTCCTTAAATCGTGTGTGTGTGTGTGTGTGTGTGTGTGTGTGTGTGTGTGTGTGTGTGTGTGTGTGTGTGTGTGTGTGTGTGTGTGTGTGTGTGTGTGTGTGTGTGTGTGTGTGTGTGTGTGTGTGTGTGTGTGTGTGTGTGTGTGTGTGTGTGTGTGTGTGTGTGTGTGTGTGTGTGTGTGTGTGTGTGTGTGTGTGTGTGTGTGTGTGTGTGTGTGTGTGTGTGTGTGTGTGTGTGTGTGTGTGTGTGTGTGTGTGTGTGTGTGTGTGTGTGTGTGTGTGTGTGTGTGTGTGTTTGTGTGTGTGTGTGTGTGTGTGTGTGTGTGTGTGTGTGTGTGTGTGTGTGTGTGTGTGTGTGTGTGTGTGTGTGTGTGTGTGTGTGTGTGTGTGTGTGTGTGTGTGTGTGTGTGTGTGTGTGTGTGTGTGTGTGTGTGTGTGTGTGTGTGTGTGTGTGTGTGTGTGTGTGTGTGTGTGTGTGTGTGTGTTTGTGTGTGTGTGTGTTTGTGTGTGTGTGTGTGTGTGTGTGTGTGTGTGTGTGTGTGTGTGTGTGTGTGTGTGTGTGTGTGTGTGTGTGTGTGTGTGTGTGTGTGTGTGTGTACTCACCTAATTGTGCTTGCGGGGGTTGAGCTCTGGCTCTTTGGTCCCGCCTCTCAACCGTCAATCAACTGGTGTACAGATTCCTGAGCCTATTGGGCTCTATCATATCTACATTTGAAACTGTGAATGGAGTCAGCCTCCACCACATCACTTCCTAATGCATTCCATTTGCTAACTACTCTGACACTGAAAAAGTTCTTTCTAACGTCTCTGTGGCTCATTTGGGTACTCAGCTTCCACCTGTGTCCCCTTGTTCGCGTCCCACCAGTGTTGAAAAGTTCGTCCTTGTTTACCCGGTCGATTCCCCTGAGGATTTTGTAGGTTGTGATCATGTCCCCCCTTACTCTTCTGTCTTCCAGTGTCGTGAGGTGCATTTCCCGCAGCCTTTCCTCATAACTCATGCCTCTTAGTTCTGGGACTAGTCTAGTAGCATACCTTTGGACTTTTTCCAGCTTCGTCTTGTGCTTGACAAGGTACGGGCTCCATGCTGGGGCCGCATACTCCAGGATTGGTCTTACATTGTGTGTGTGTGTGTGTGTGTGTGTGTGTGTGTGTGTGTACACCCCTAATTGTACTGACCTAATTGTGCTTGCGGGGGTTGAGCTCTGGCTCTTTGGTCCTGCCTCTCAACCGTCAATCAACTGGTGTACAGATTCCTGAGCCTATTGGGCTCTATCATATCTACATTTGAAACTGTGTATGGAGTCAGCCTCCACCACATCACTTCCTAATGCTTTCCATTTACTAACTACTCTGACCCTGAAAAAGTTCTTTCTAACGTCTCTGTGGCTCATTTAGGTACTCAGCTTCCACCTGTGTCCCCTTGTTCGCGTCCCACCAGTTTTGAATAGTTCATCCTTGTTTACCCGGTCAATTCCCCTGAGGATTTTGTAGGTTGTGATCATGTCCCCCCTTACTCTTCTGTCTTCCAGTGTCGTAAGGTGCATTTCCCGCAGCCTTTCCTCATAACTCATGCCTCTTAGTTCTGGGACTAGTCTAGTAGCATACCTTTGGACTTTTTCCAGCTTCGTCTTGTGCTTGACAAGGTACGGGCTCCATGCTGGGGCCGCATACTCCAGGATTGGTCTTACATATGTGGTGTACAAGATTCTGAATGATTCCTTACACAGGTTCCTGAACGCCGTTCTGATGTTAGCCAGCCTCGCATATGCCGCAGACGTTATTCTCCTTATGTGGGCTTCAGGAGACAGGTTTGGTGTGATATCAACTCCTAGATCATTCTCTCTGTCTGTTTCGTTAAGTACTTCGTCTCCTATTCTGTATCCTGTGCCTGGCCTCCTGTTTCCACTGCCTAGTTTCATTACTTTGCATTTACTCGGGTTGAACTTCAACAGCCATTTGTTGGACCATTCACTCAGTCTATCCAGGTCATCTTGTAGCCTCCTACTATCATCCTCTGTTTCAATCCTCCTCATAATTTTTGCATCGTCGGCAAACATTGAGAGGAACGAATCAATACCCTCTGGGAGATCATTTACATATACCAGAAACAGTATAGGTCCAAGGACTGACCCCTGCGGGACTCCACTTGTGACGTCTCGCCAATCTGAGACATCACCTTTCACACAGACTCGTTGTCTCCTGTTGCTTAGATACTCCTCTATCCACCGGAGTACCTTCCCTCTCACTCCAGCCTGCATCTCCAACTTTCGCACTAGCCTCTTGTGTGGCACTGTATCAAAGGCTTTCTGACAATCCAAAAATATGCAGTCTGCCCACTCTTCTCTTTCTTGCCTTATTTTTGTTGCCTGGTCGTAGAATTCAAGTAACCCTGTGAGGCAGGACCTGCCATCCCTGAACCCATGTTGATGCTGTGTTACAAAGTTCCTTCGCTCCAGATGCTCCACTAGTTTTTTTCGCACAATCTTCTCCATCAGCTTGCATGGTATGCAGGTTAGGGACACTGGCCTGTAGTTCAGTGCCTCCTGTCTATTCCCTTTCATGTATATCGGGACTACGTTAGCTGCTTTCCAAATATCTGGCAGTTCCCCTGTTGCCAGTGATTTGCTATACACTATGGAGAGTGGTAGGCTCAGTTCTCTTGCTCCTTCCTTTAAAACCCAAGCGGAGATTCCATCTGGGCCTATAGCCTTCGTCACGTCCAACTCTAGTAAACACTTCCTTACTTCCCCAAGTAAACACTTCCGTACTTCCCCAGTGTGTGTGTGTGTGTGTGTGTGTGTGTGTGTGTGTGTGTGTGTGTGTGTGTGTGTGTGTGTGTGTGTGTGTGTGTGTGTGTGTGTGTGTGTGTGTGTGTGTGTGTGTGTTTGTGTGTGTGTGTGTGTGTGTGTGTGTGTGTGTGTGTGTGTGTGTGTGTGTGTGTGTGTGTGTGTGTGTGTGTGTGTGTGTGTGTGTGTGTGTGTGTGTGTGTGTGTGTACACCCCTAATTGTACTGACCTAATTGTGCTTGCGGGGGTTGAGCTCTGGCTCTTTGGTCCCGCCTCTCAACCGTCAATTAACTGGTGTACAGATTCCTGAGCCTATTGGGCTCTATCATATCTACATTTGAAACTGTGTATGGAGTCAGCCTCCACCACATCACTTCCTAATGCTTTCCATTTACTAACTACTCTGACCCTGAAAAAGTTCTTTCTAACGTCTCCGTGGCTCATTTAGGTACTCAGCTTCCACCTGTGTCCCCTTGTTCGCGTCCCACCAGTTTTGAATAGTTCATCCTTGTTTACCCGGTCAATTCCCCTGAGGATTTTGTAGGTTGTGATCATGTCCCCCCTTACTCTTCTGTCTTCCAGTGTCGTAAGGTGCATTTCCCGCTGCCTTTCCTCATAACTCATGCCTCTTAGTTCTGGGACTAGTCTAGTAGCATAGCTTTGGACTTTTTCCAGCTTCGTCTTGTGCTTGACAAGGTACGGGCTCCATGCTGGGGCCGCATACTCCAGGATTGGTCTTACATATGTGGTGTACAAGATTCTGAATGATTCCTTACACAGGTTCCTGAACGCCGTTCTGATGTTAGCCAGCCTCGCATATGCCGCAGACGTTATTCTCTTTATGTGGGCTTTAGGAGACAGGTTTGGTGTGATATCAACTCCTAGATCATTCTCTCTGTCTGTTTCATTAAGTACTTCGTCTCCTATTCTGTATCCTGTGCCTGGCCTCCTGTTTCCACTGCCTAGTTTCATTACTTTGCATTTACTCGGGTTGAACTTCAACAGCCATTTGTTGGACCATTCACTCAGTCTATCCAGGTCATCTTGTAGCCTCCTACTATCATCCTCTGTTTCAATCCTCCTCATAATTTTTGCATCGTCGGCAAACATTGAGAGGAACGAATCAATACCCTCTGGGAGATCATTTACATATACCAGAAACAGTATAGGTCCAAGGACTGACCCCTGCGGGACTCCACTTGTGACGTCTCGCCAATCTGAGACATCACCTTTCACACAGACTCGTTGTCTCCTGTTGCTTAGATACTCCTCTATCCACCGGAGTACCTTCCCTCTCACTCCAGCCTGCATCTCCAACTTTCGCACTAGCCTCTTGTGTGGCACTGTATCAAAGGCTTTCTGACAATCCAAAAATATGCAGTCTGCCCACTCTTCTCTTTCTTGCCTTATTTTTGTTGCCTGGTCGTAGAATTCAAGTAACCCTGTGAGGCAGGACCTGCCATCCCTGAACCCATGTTGATGCTGTGTTACAAAGTTCCTTCGCTCCAGATGCTCCACTAGTTTTTTTCGCACAATCTTCTCCATCAGCTTGCATGGTATGCAGGTTAGGGACACTGGCCTGTAGTTCAGTGCCTCCTGTCTATTCCCTTTCTTGTATATCGGGACTACGTTAGCTGCTTTCCAAATATCTGGCAGTTCCCCTGTTGCCAGTGATTTGCTATACACTATGGAGAGTGGTAGGCTCAGTTCTCTTGCTCCTTCCTTTAGAACCCAAGCGGAGATTCCATCTGGGCCTATAGCCTTCGTCACGTCCAACTCTAGTAAACACTTCCTTACTTCCCCAAGTAAACACTTCCTTACTTCCCCAAGTAAACACTTCCTTACTTCCCCAGTGTGTGTGTGTGTGTGTGTGTGTGTGTGTGTGTGTGTGTGTGTGTGTGTGTGTGTGTGTGTGTGTGTGTGTGTGTTTGTGTGTGTGTGTGTGTGTGTGTGTGTGTGTGTGTGTGTGTGTGTGTGTGTGTGTGTGTGTGTGTGTGTGTGTGTGTGTGTGTGTGTGTGTGTGCGTGCGTGCGTGCGTGTGTGTGTGTGTGTGTGTGTGTGTGTGTGTGTGTGTGTGTGTGTGTGTGTGTGTGTGTGTGTGTGTGTGTGTGTGTGTGTGTGTGTGTGTGTGTGTGTGTGTGTGTGTGTGTGTGTGTGTGTGTGTGGGTCTGTGTGTGTGTGTGTGTGTGTGTGTGTGTGTGTGTGTGTGTGTGTGTGTGTGTGTGTGTTTGTGTGTGTGTGTGTGTGTGTGTGTGTGTGTGTGTGTGTGTGTGTGTGTGTGTGTGTACACCCCTAATTGTACTGACCTAATTGTGCTTGCGGGGGTTGAGCTCTGGCTCTTTGGTCCCGCCTCTCAACCGTCAATCAACTGGTGTACAGATTCCTGAGCCTATTGGGCTCTATCATATCTACATTTGAAACTGTGTATGGAGTCAGCCTCCACCACATCACTTCCTAATGCTTTCCATTTACTAACTACTCTGACCCTGAAAAAGTTCTTTCTAACGTCTCTGTGGCTCATTTAGGTACTCAGCTTCCACCTGTGTCCCCTTGTTCGCGTCCCACCAGTTTTGAATAGTTCATCCTTGTTTACCCGGTCAATTTCCCTGAGGATTTTGTAGGTTGTGATCATGTCCCCCCTTACTCTTCTGTCTTCCAGTGTCGTAAGGTGCATTTCCCGCAGCCTTTCCTCATAACTCATGCCTCTTAGTTCTGGGACTAGTCTAGTAGCATACCTTTGGACTTTTTCCAGCTTCGTCTTGTGCTTGACAAGGTACGGGCTCCATGCTGGGGCCGCATACTCCAGGATTGGTCTTACATATGTGGTGTACAAGATTCTGAATGATTCCTTACACAGGTTCCTGAACGCCGTTCTGATGTTAGCCAGCCTCGCATATGCCGCAGAAGTTATTCTCTTTATGTGGGCTTCAGGAGACAGGTTTGGTGTGATATCAACTCCTAGATCATTCTCTCTGTCTGTTTCATTAAGTACTTCGTCTCCTATTCTGTATCCTGTGCCTGGCCTCCTGTTTCCACTGCCTAGTTTCATTACTTTGCATTTACTCGGGTTGAACTTCAACAGCCATTTGTTGGACCATTCACTCAGTCTATCCAGGTCATCTTGTAGCCTCCTACTATCATCCTCTGTTTCAATCCTCCTCATAATTTTTGCATCGTCGGCAAACATTGAGAGGAACGAATCAATACCCTCTGGGAGATCATTTACATATACCAGAAACAGTATAGGTCCAAGGACTGACCCCTGCGGGACTCCACTTGTGACGTCTCGCCAATCTGAGACATCACCTTTCACACAGACTCGTTGTCTCCTGTTGCTTAGATACTCCTCTATCCACCGGGGTACCTTCCCTCTCACTCCAGCCTGCATCTCCAACTTTCGCACTAGCCTCTTGTGTGGCACTGTATCAAAGGCTTTCTGACAATCCAAAAATATGCAGTCTGCCCACTCTTCTCTTTCTTGCCTTATTTTTGTTGCCTGGTCGTAGAATTCAAGTAACCCTGTGAGGCAGGACCTGCCATCCCTGAACCCATGTTGATGCTGTGTTACAAAGTTCCTTCGCTCCAGATGCTCCACTAGTTTTTTTCGCACAATCTTCTCCATCAGCTTGCATGGTATGCAGGTTAGGGACACTGGCCTGTAGTTCAGTGCCTCCTGTCTATTCCCTTTCTTGTATATCGGGACTACGTTAGCTGCTTTCCAAATATCTGGCAGTTCCCCTGTTGCCAGTGATTTGCTATACACTATGGAGAGTGGTAGGCTCAGTTCTCTTGCTCCTTCCTTTAGAACCCAAGCGGAGATTCCATCTGGGCCTATAGCCTTCGTCACGTCCAACTCTAGTAAACACTTCCTTACTTCCCCAAGTAAACACTTCCTTACTTCCCCAGTGTGTGTGTGTGTGTGTGTGTGTGTGTGTGTGTGTGTGTGTGTGTGTGTGTGTGTGTGTGTGTGTGTGTGTGTGTGTGTGTGTGTGTGTGTGTGTGTGTGTGTGTGTGTGTGTACTCACCTAATTGTACTGACCTAATTGTGCTTGCGGGGGTTGAGCTCTGGCTCTTTGGTCCCGCCTCTCAACCGTCAATCAACTGGTGTACAGATTCCTGAGCCTATTGGGCTCTATCATATCTACATTTGAAACTGTGTATGGAGTCAGCCTCCACCACATCACTTCCTAATGCTTTCCATTTACTAACTACTCTGACCCTGAAAAAGTTCTTTCTAACGTCTCTGTGGCTCATTTAGGTACTCAGCTTCCACCTGTGTCCCCTTGTTCGCGTCCCACCAGTTTTGAATAGTTCATCCTTGTTTACCCGGTCAATTCCCCTGAGGATTTTGTAGGTTGTGATCATGTCCCCCCTTACTCTTCTGTCTTCCAGTGTCGTAAGGTGCATTTCCCGCAGCCTTTCCTCATAACTCATGCCTCTTAGTTCTGGGACTAGTCTAGTAGCATACCTTTGGACTTTTTCCAGCTTCGTCTTGTGCTTGACAAGGTACGGGCTCCATGTTGGGGCCGCATACTCCAGGATTGGTCTTACATATGTGGTGTACAAGATTCTGAATGATTCCTTACACAGGTTCCTGAACGCCGTTCTGATCTTAGCCAGCCTCGCATATGCCGCAGACGTTATTCTCTTTATGTGGGCTTCAGGAGACAGGTTTGGTGTGATATCAACTCCTAGATCATTCTCTCTGTCTGTTTCATTAAGTACTTCGTCTCCTATTCTGTATCCTGTGCCTGGCCTCCTGTTTCCACTGCCTAGTTTCATTACTTTGCATTTACTCGGGTTGAACTTCAACAGCGATTTGTTGGACCATTCACTCAGTCTATCCAGGTCATCTTGTAGCCTCCTACTATCATCCTCTGTTTCAATCCTCCTCATAATTTTTGCATCGTCGGCAAACATTGAGAGGAACGAATCAATACCCTCTGGGAGATCATTTACATATACCAGAAACAGTATAGGTCCAAGGACTGACCCCTGCGGGACTCCACTTGTGACGTCTCGCCAATCTGAGACATCACCTTTCACACAGACTCGTTGTCTCCTGCTGCTTAGATACTCCTCTATCCACCGGAGTACCTTCCCTCTCACTCCAGCCTGCATCTCCAACTTTCGCACTAGCCTCTTGTGTGGCACTGTATCAAAGGCTTTCTGACAATCCAAAAATATGCAGTCTGCCCACTCTTCTCTTTCTTGCCTTATTTTTGTTGCCTGGTCGTAGAATTCAAGTAACCCTGTGAGGCAGGACCTGCCATCCCTGAACCCATGTTGATGCTGTGTTACAAAGTTCCTTCGCTCCAGATGCTCCACTAGTTTTTTTCGCACAATCTTCTCCATCAGCTTGCATGGTTTGCAGGTTAGGGACACTGGCCTGTAGTTCAGTGCCTCCTGTCTATTCCCTTTCTTGTATATCGGGACTACGTTAGCTGCTTTCCAAATATCTGGCAGTTCCCCTGTTGCCAGTGATTTGCTATACACTATGGAGAGTGGTAGGCTCAGTTCTCTTGCTCCTTCCTTTAGAACCCAAGCGGAGATTCCATCTGGGCCTATAGCCTTCGTCACGTCCAACTCTAGTAAACACTTCCTTACTTCCCCAAGTAAACACTTCCTTACTTCCCCAGTGTGTGTGTGTGTGTGTGTGTGTGTGTGTGTGTGTGTGTGTGTGTGTGTGTGTGTGTGTGTGTGTGTGTGTGTGTGTGTGTGTGTGTGTGTGTGTGTGTGTGTACTCACCTAATTGTACTGACCTAATTGTGCTTGCGGGGGTTGAGCTCTGGCTCTTTGGTCCCGCCTCTCAACCGTCAATCAACTGGTGTACAGATTCCTGAGCCTATTGGGCTCTATCATATCTACATTTGAAACTGTGTATGGAGTCAGCCTCCACCACATCACTTCCTAATGCTTTCCATTTACTAACTACTCTGACCCTGAAAAAGTTCTTTCTAACGTCTCTGTGGCTCATTTAGGTACTCAGCTTCCACCTGTGTCCCCTTGTTCGCGTCCCACCAGTTTTGAATAGTTCATCCTTGTTTACCCGGTCAATTCCCCTGAGGATTCTGTAGGTTGTGATCATGTCCCCCCTTACTCTTCTGTCTTCCAGTGTCGTAAGGTGCATTTCCCGCAGCCTTTCCTCATAACTCATGCCTCTTAGTTCTGGGACTAGTCTAGTAGCATACCTTTGGACTTTTTCCAGCTTCGTCTTGTGCTTGACAAGGTACGGGCTCCATGCTGGGGCCGCATACTCCAGGATTGGTCTTACATATGTGGTGTACAAGATTCTGAATGATTCCTTACACAGGTTCCTGAACGCCGTTCTGATGATAGCCAGCCTCGCATATGCCGCAGACGTTATTCTCTTTATGTGGGCTTCAGGAGACATGTTTGGTGTGATATCAACTCCTAGATCATTCTCTCTGTCTGTTTCATTAAGTACTTCGTCTCCTATTCTGTATCCTGTGCCTGGCCTCCTGTTTCCACTGCCTAGTTTCATTACTTTGCATTTACTCGGGTTGAACTTCAACAGCCATTTGTTGGACCATTCACTCAGTCTATCCAGGTCATCTTGTAGCCTCCTACTATCATCCTCTGTTTCAATCCTCCTCATAATTTTTGCATCGTCGGCAAACATTGAGAGGAACGAATCAATACCCTCTGGGAGATCATTTACATATACCAGAAACAGTATAGGTCCAAGGACTGACCCCTGCGGGACTCCACTTGTGACGTCTCGCCAATCTGAGACATCACCTTTCACACAGACTCGTTGTCTCCTGTTGCTTAGATACTCCTCTATCCACCGGAGTACCTTCCCTCTCACTCCAGCCTGCATCTCCAACTTTCGCACTAGCCTCTTGTGTGGCACTGTATCAAAGGCTTTCTGACAATCCAAAAATATGCAGTCTGCCCACTCTTCTCTTTCTTGCCTTATTTTTGTTGCCTGGTCGTAGAATTCAAGTAACCCTGTGAGGCAGGACCTGCCATCCCTGAACCCATGTTGATGCTGTGTTACAAAGTTCCTTCGCTCCAGATGCTCCACTAGTTTTTTTCGCACAATCTTCTCCATCAGCTTGCATGGTATGCAGGTTAGGGACACTGGCCTGTAGTTCAGTGCCTCCTGTCTATTCCCTTTCTTGTATATCGGGACTACGTTAGCTGCTTTCCAAATATCTGGCAGTTCCCCTGTTGCCAGTGATTTGCTATACACTATGGAGAGTGGTAGGCTCAGTTCTCTTGCTCCTTCCTTTAGAACCCAAGGGGAGATTCCATCTGGGCCTATAGCCTTCGTCACGTCCAACTCTAGTAAACACTTCCTTACTTCCCCAAATAAACACTTCCTTACTTCCCCAGTGTGTGTGTGTGTGTGTGTGTGTGTGTGTGTGTGTGTGTGTGTGTGTGTGTGTGTGTGTGTGTGTGTGTGTGTGTGTGTGTGTGTGTGTGTGTGTGTGTGTGTGTGTACTCACCTAATTGTACTCACCTAATTGTGCTTGCGGGGGTTGAGCTCTGGCTCTTTGGTCCCGCCTCTCAACCGTCAATCAACTGGTGTACAGATTCCTGAGCCTATTGGGCTCTATCATATCTACATTTGAAACTGTGAATGGAGTCAGCCTCCACCACATCACTTCCTAATGCATTCCATTTGCTAACTACCCTGACACTGAAAAAGTTCTTTCTAACGTCTCTGTGGCTCATTTGGGTACTCAGCTTCCACCTGTGTCCCCTTGTTCGCGTCCCACCAGTGTTGAAAAGTTCATCCTTGTTTACCCGGTCGATTCCCCTGAGGATTTTGTAGGTTGTGATCATGTCCCCCCTTACTCTTCTGTCTTCCAGTGTCGTGAGGTGCATTTCCCGCAGCCTTTCCTCATAACTCATGCCTCTTAGTTCTGGGACTAGTCTAGTAGCATACCTTTGGACTTTTTCCAGCTTCGTCTTGTGCTTGACAAGGTACGGGCTCCATGCTGGGGCCGCATACTCCAGGATTGGTCTTACATATGTGGTGTACAAGATTCCGAATGATTCCTTACACAGGTTCCTGAACGCCGTTCTGATGTTAGCCAGCCTCGCATATGCCGCAGACGTTATTCTCTTTATGTGGGCTTCAGGAGACAGGTTTGGTGTGATATCAACTCCTAGATCTTTCTCTCTGTCTGTTTCATTAAGTACTTCATCTCCTATTCTGTATCCTGTGCCTGGCCTCCTGTTTCCACTGCCTAGTTTCATTACCTTGCATTTACTCGGGTTGAACTTCAACAGCCATTTGTTGGACCATTCACTCAGTCTATCCAGGTCATCTTGTAGCCTCCTACTATCATCCTCTGTTTCAATCCTCCTCATAATTTTTACATCGTCGGCAAACATTGAGAGGAACGAATCTATACCCTCTGGGAGATCATTTACATATACCAGAAACAGTATAGGTCCAAGGACTGACCCCTGCGGGACTCCACTTGTGACGTCTCGCCAATCTGAGACCTCACCCCTCACACAGACTCGTTGTCTCCTGTTGCTTAGGTATTCCTCTATCCACCGGAGTACCTTCCCTCTCACTCCAGCCTGCATCTCCAACTTTCGCACTAGCCTCTTGTGTGGCACTGTATCAAAGGCTTTCTGACAATCCAAAAATATGCAGTCTGCCCACCCTTCTCTTTCTTGCCTTATTTTTGTTGCCTGGTCGTAGAATTCAAGTAACCCTGTGAGGCAGGACCTGCCATCCCTGAACCCATGTTGATGCTGTGTTACAAAGTTCCTTCGCTCCAGATGCTCCACTAGTTTTTTTCGCACAATCTTCTCCATCAGCTTGCATGGTATGCAGGTTAGGGACACTGGCCTGTAGTTCAGTGCCTCCTGTCTATCCCCTTTCTTGTATATCGGGACTACGTTAGCTGCTTTCCAAGTATCTGGCAGTTCCCCTGTTGCCAGTGATTTGTTATACACTATGGAGAGTGGTAGGCTCAGTTCTCTTGCTCCTTCCTTTAGAACCCAAGGGGAGATTCCATCTGGGCCTATAGCCTTCGTCACGTCCAACTCTAGTAAACACTTCCTTACTTCCCCACTGGTAATCTCAAACTCTTCCAGTGGTTCCTGGTTAGCTATTCCCTCACTTACCTCTGGAATTTCTCCTTGTTCTAAGGTGAAGACCTCCTGGAATTTCTTATTCAATTCCTCACACACTTCCTTGTCATTTGTAGTGAATCCTTCCGCCCCTATCCTTAATCTCATAACCTGTTCCTTTACTGTTGTTTTTCTCCTAATGTGGCTATGCAACAATTTAGGCTGAGTCTTTGCCTTGCTTGCGATGTCATTTTCGTATTGTCTTTCTGCCTCTCTTCTCATCCTGACATATTCATTCCTGGCATTCTGGTATCTTTCTCTGCTCTCCAGTGTCCTGTTATTCCTATAGTTTCTCCATGCCCTTTTACTTTGCTGCTTAGCTAGCCTACATCTTTGATTAAACCATGGGTTTCTCATCTTCATTTCTCTGTTTTCCTTTTGGACTGGGACAAACTTGTTTGCTGCGTCCTTGCACTTCTGCGTGATGTAATCCATCATATCTTGGGCCGTCTTTCCCCTGAGCTCTGTTTCCCATGCTATATCTGTTAGGAATTTTCTTATCCCCTCATAGTTTCCCTTTCGGTATGCTAACCTTTTGGTTTCGGTATCCCTCCTCGAGTTCAATAACCCTTCTTCAATCAAGTACTCAAACACCAGTACACTGTGGTCGCTCATTCCTACTGGGTCCTCAAAACCGATTTGATGCTGTGTGTGTGTGTGTGTGTGTGTGTGTGTGTGTGTGTGTGTGTGTGTGTGTGTGTGTGTGTGTGTGTGTGTGTGTGTGTGTGTGTGTGTGTGTGTGTGTGTGTGTGTGTGTGTGTGTGTGTACTCACCTAATTGTACTGACCTAATTGTGCTTGCGGGGGTTGAGCTCTGGCTCTTTGGTCCCGCCTCTCAACCGTCAATCAACTGGTGTACAGATTCCTGAGCCTATTGGGCTCTATCATATCTACATTTGAAACTGTGTATGGAGTCAGCCTCCACCACATCACTTCCTAATGCTTTCCATTTACTAACTACTCTGACCCTGAAAAAGTTCTTTCTAACGTCTCTGTGGCTCATTTAGGTACTCAGCTTCCACCTGTGTCCCCTTGTTCGCGTCCCACCAGTTTTGAATAGTTCATCCTTGTTTACCCGGTCAATTCCCCTGAGGATTTTGTAGGTTGTGATCATGTCCCCCCTTACTCTTCTGTCTTCCAGTGTCGTAAGGTGCATTTCCCGCAGCCTTTCCTCATAACTCATGCCTCTTAGTTCTGGGACTAGTCTAGTAGCATACCTTTGGACTTTTTCCAGCTTCGTCCTGTGCTTGACAAGGTACGGGCTCCATGCTGGGGCCGCATACTCCAGGATTGGTCTTACATATGTGGTGTACAAGATTCTGAATGATTCCTTACACAGGTTCCTGAACGCCGTTCTGATGTTAGCCAGCCTCGCATATGCCGCAGACGTTATTCTCTTTATGTGGGCTTCAGGAGACAGGTTTGGTGTGATATCAACTCCTAGATCATTCTCTCTGTCTGTTTCATTAAGTACTTCGTCTCCTATTCTGTATCCTGTGCCTGGCCTCCTGTTTCCACTGCCTAGTTTCATTACTTTGCATTTACTCGGGTTGAACTTCAACAGCCATTTGTTGGACCATTCACTCAGTCTATCCAGGTCATCTTGTAGCCTCCTACTATCATCCTCTGTTTCAATCCTCCTCATAATTTTTGCATCGTCGGCAAACATTGAGAGGAACGAATCAATACCCTCTGGGAGATCATTTACATATACCAGAAACAGTATAGGTCCAAGGACTGACCCCTGCGGGACTCCACTTGTGACGTCTCGCCAATCTGAGACCTCACCTTTCACACAGACTCGTTGTCTCCTGTTGCTTAGATACTCCTCTATCCACCGGAGTACCTTCCCTCTCACTCCAGCCTGCATCTCCAACTTTCGCACTAGCCTCTTGTGTGGCACTGTATCAAAGGCTTTCTGACAATCCAAAAATATGCAGTCTGCCCACTCTTCTCTTTCTTGCCTTATTTTTGTTGCCTGGTCGTAGAATTCAAGTAACCCTGTGAGGCAGGACCTGCCATCCCTGAACCCATGTTGATGCTGTGTTACAAAGTTCCTTCGCTCCAGATGCTCCACTAGTTTTTTTCGCACAATCTTCTCCATCAGCTTGCATGGTATGCAGGTTAGGGACACTGGCCTGTAGTTCAGTGCCTCCTGTCTATTCCCTTTCTTGTATATCGGGACTACGTTAGCTGCTTTCCAAATATCTGGCAGTTCCCCTGTTGCCAGTGATTTGCTATACACTATGGAGAGTGGTAGGCTCAGTTCTCTTGCTCCTTCCTTTAGAACCCAAGGGGAGATTCCATCTGGGCCTATAGCCTTCGTCACGTCCAACTCTAGTAAACACTTCCTTACTTCCCCAAGTAAACACTTCCTTACTTCCCCAGTGTGTGTGTGTGTGTGGTGTGTGTGTGTGTGTGTGTGTGTGTGTGTGTGTGTGTGTGTGTGTGTGTGTGTGTGTGTGTACTCACCTAATTGTACTGACCTAATTGTGCTTGCGGGGGTTGAGCTCTGGCTCTTTGGTCCCGCCTCTCAACCGTCAATCAACTGGTGTACGGATTCCTGAGCCTATTGGGCTCTATCATATCTACATTTGAAACTGTGTATGGAGTCAGCCTCCACCACATCACTTCCTAATGCTTTCCATTTACTAACTACTCTGACCCTGAAAAAGTTCTTTCTAACGTCTCTGTGGCTCATTTAGGTACTCAGCTTCCACCTGTGTCCCCTTGTTCGCGTCCCACCAGTTTTGAATAGTTCATCCTTGTTTACCCGGTCAATTCCCCTGAGGATTTTGTAGGTTGTGATCATGTCCCCCCTTACTCTTCTGTCTTCCAGTGTCGTAAGGTGCATTTCCCGCAGCCTTTCCTCATAACTCATGCCTCTTAGTTCTGGGACTAGTCTAGTAGCATACCTTTGGACTTTTTCCAGCTTCGTCTTGTGCTTGACAAGGTACGGGCTCCATGCTGGGGCCGCATACTCCAGGATTGGTCTTACATATGTGGTGTACAAGATTCTGAATGATTCCTTACACAGGTTCCTGAACGCCGTTCTGATGTTAGCCAGCCTCGCATATGCCGCAGACGTTATTCTCTTTATGTGGGCTTCAGGAGACAGGTTTGGTGTGATATCAACTCCTAGATCATTCTCTCTGTCTGTTTCATTAAGTACTTCGTCTCCTATTCTGTATCCTGTGCCTGGCCTCCTGTTTCCACTGCCCAGTTTCATTACTTTGCATTTACTCGGGTTGAACTTCAACAGCCATTTGTTGGACCATTCACTCAGTCTATCCAGGTCATCTTGTAGCCTCCTACTATCATCCTCTGTTTCAATCCTCCTCATAATTTTTGCATCGTCGGCAAACATTGAGAGGAACGAATCAATACCCTCTGGGAGATCATTTACATATACCAGAAACAGTATAGGTCCAAGGACTGACCCCTGCGGGACTCCACTTGTGACGTCTCGCCAATCTGAGACCTCACCTTTCACACAGACTCGTTGTCTCCTGTTGCTTAGATACTCCTCTATCCACCGGAGTACCTTCCCTCTCACTCCAGCCTGCATCTCCAACTTTCGCACTAGCCTCTTGTGTGGCACTGTATCAAAGGCTTTCTGACAATCCAAAAATATGCAGTCTGCCCACTCTTCTCTTTCTTGCCTTATTTTTGTTGCCTGGTCGTAGAATTCAAGTAACCCTGTGAGGCAGGACCTGCCATCCCTGAACCCATGTTGATGCTGTGTTACAAAGTTCCTTCGCTCCAGATGCTCCACTAGTTTTTTTCGCACAATCTTCTCCATCAGCTTGCATGGTATGCAGGTTAGGGACACTGGCCTGTAGTTCAGTGCCTCCTGTCTATTCCCTTTCTTGTATATCGGGACTACGTTAGCTGCTTTCCAAATATCTGGCAGTTCCCCTGTTGCCAGTGATTTGCTATACACTATGGAGAGTGGTAGGCTCAGTTCTCTTGCTCCTTCCTTTAGAACCCAAGGGGAGATTCCATCTGGGCCTATAGCCTTCGTCACGTCCAACTCTAGTAAACACTTCCTTACTTCCCCAAGTAAACACTTCCTTACTTCCCCAGTGTGTGTGTGTGTGTGTGTGTGTGTGTGTGTGTGTGTGTGTGTGTGTGTGTATGTGTGTGTGTGTGTGTGTGTGTGTGTGTGTGTGTGTGTGTGTGTGTGTGTGTGTGTGTGTGTGTGTGTGTGTGTGTGTGTGTACACCCCTAATTGTACTGACCTAATTGTGCTTGCGGGGGTTGAGCTCTGGCTCTTTGGTCCCGCCTCTCAACCGTCAATCAACTGGTGTACAGATTCCTGAGCCTATTGGGCTCTATCATATCTACATTTGAAACTGTGTATGGAGTCAGCCTCCACCACATCACTTCCTAATGCTTTCCATTTACTAACTACTCTGACCCTGAAAAAGTTCTTTCTAACGTCTCTGTGGCTCATTTTGGTACTCAGCTTCCACCTGTGTCCCTTTGTTCGCGTCCCACCAGTTTTGAATAGTTCATCCTTGTTTACCCGGTCAATTCCCCTGAGGATTTTGTAGGTTGTGATCATGTCCCCCCTTACTCTTCTGTCTTCCAGTGTCGTAAGGTGCATTTCCCGCAGCCTTTCCTCATAACTCATGCCTCTTAGTTCTGGGACTAGTCTAGTTGCATACCTTTGGACTTTTTCCAGCTTCGTCTTGTGCTTGACAAGGTACGGGCTCCATGCTGGGGCCGCATACTCCAGGATTGGTCTTACATATGTGGTGTACAAGATTCTGAATGATTCCTTACACAGGTTCCTGAACGCCGTTCTGATGTTAGCCAGCCTCGCATATGCCGCAGACGTTATTCTCTTTATGTGGGCTTCAGGAGACAGGTTTGGTGTGATATCAACTCCTAGATCATTCTCTCTGTCTGTTTCATTAAGTACTTCGTCTCCTATTCTGTATCCTGTGCCTGGCCTCCTGTTTCCACTGCCTAGTTTCATTACTTTGCATTTACTCGGGTTGAACTTCAACAGCCATTTGTTGGACCATTCACTCAGTCTATCCAGGTCATCTTGTAGCCTCCTACTATCATCCTCTGTTTCAATCCTCCTCATAATTTTTGCATCGTCGGCAAACATTGAGAGGAACGAATCAATACCCTCTGGGAGATCATTTACATATACCAGAAACAGTATAGGTCCAAGGACTGACCCCTGCGGGACTCCACTTGTGACGTCTCGCCAATCTGAGACCTCACCTTTCACACAGACTCGTTGTCTCCTGTTGCTTAGATACTCCTCTATCCACCGGAGTACCTTCCCTCTCACTCCAGCCTGCATCTCCAACTTTCGCACTAGCCTCTTGTGTGGCACTGTATCAAAGGCTTTCTGACAATCCAAAAATATGCAATCTGCCCACTCTTCTCTTTCTTGCCTTATTTTTGTTGCCTGGTCGTAGAATTCAAGTAACCCTGTGAGGCAGGACCTGCCATCCCTGAACCCATGTTGATGCTGTGTTACAAAGTTCCTTCGCTCCAGATGCTCCACTAGTTTTTTTCGCACAATCTTCTCCATCAGCTTGCATGGTATGCAGGTTAGGGACACTGGCCTGTAGTTCAGTGCCTCCTGTCTATTCCCTTTCTTGTATATCGGGACTACGTTAGCTGCTTTCCAAATATCTGGCAGTTCCCCTGTTGCCAGTGATTTGCTATACACTATGGAGAGTGGTAGGCTCAGTTCTCTTGCTCCTTCCTTTAGAACCCAAGGGGAGATTCCATCTGGGCCTATAGCCTTCGTCACGTCCAACTCTAGTAAACACTTCCTTACTTCCCCAAGTAAACACTTCCTTACTTCCCCAGTGTGTGTGTGTGTGTGTGTGTGTGTGTGTGTGTGTGTGTGTGTGTGTGTGTGTGTGTGTGTGTGTGTGTGTGTGTGTGTGTGTGTGTGTGTACTCACCTAATTGTACTGACCTAATTGTGCTTGCGGGGGTTGAGCTCTGGCTCTTTGGTCCCGCCTCTCAACCGTCAATCAACTGGTGTACAGATTCCTGAGCCTATTGGGCTCTATCATATCTACATTTGAAACTGTGTATGGAGTCAGCCTCCACCACATCACTTCCTAATGCTTTCCATTTACTAACTACTCTGACCCTGAAAAAGTTCTTTCTAACGTCTCTGTGGCTCATTTTGGTACTCAGCTTCCACCTGTGTCCCTTTGTTCGCGTCCCACCAGTTTTGAATAGTTCATCCTTGTTTACCCGGTCAATTCCCCTGAGGATTTTGTAGGTTGTGATCATGTCCCCCCTTACTCTTCTGTCTTCCAGTGTCGTAAGGTGCATTTCCCGCAGCCTTTCCTCATAACTCATGCCTCTTAGTTCTGGGACTAGTCTAGTTGCATACCTTTGGACTTTTTCCAGCTTCGTCTTGTGCTTGACAAGGTACGGGCTCCATGCTGGGGCCGCATACTCCAGGATTGGTCTTACATATGTGGTGTACAAGATTCTGAATGATTCCTTACACAGGTTCCTGAACGCCGTTCTGATGTTAGCCAGCCTCGCATATGCCGCAGACGTTATTCTCTTTATGTGGGCTTCAGGAGACAGGTTTGGTGTGATATCAACTCCTAGATCATTCTCTCTGTCTGTTTCATTAAGTACTTCGTCTCCTATTCTGTATCCTGTGCCTGGCCTCCTGTTTCCACTGCCTAGTTTCATTACTTTGCATTTACTCGGGTTGAACTTCAACAGCCATTTGTTGGACCATTCACTCAGTCTATCCAGGTCATCTTGTAGCCTCCTACTATCATCCTCTGTTTCAATCCTCCTCATAATTTTTGCATCGTCGGCAAACATTGAGAGGAACGAATCAATACCCTCTGGGAGATCATTTACATATACCAGAAACAGTATAGGTCCAAGGACTGACCCCTGCGGGACTCCACTTGTGACGTCTCGCCAATCTGAGACCTCACCTTTCACACAGACTCGTTGTCTCCTGTTGCTTAGATACTCCTCTATCCACCGGAGTACCTTCCCTCTCACTCCAGCCTGCATCTCCAACTTTCGCACTAGCCTCTTGTGTGGCACTGTATCAAAGGCTTTCTGACAATCCAAAAATATGCAGTCTGCCCACTCTTCTCTTTCTTGCCTTATTTTTGTTGCCTGGTCGTAGAATTCAAGTAACCCTGTGAGGCAGGACCTGCCATCCCTGAACCCATGTTGATGCTGTGTTACAAAGTTCCTTCGCTCCAGATGCTCCACTAGTTTTTTTCGCACAATCTTCTCCATCAGCTTGCATGGTATGCAGGTTAGGGACACTGGCCTGTAGTTCAGTGCCTCCTGTCTATTCCCTTTCTTGTATATCGGGACTACGTTAGCTGCTTTCCAAATATCTGGCAGTTCCCCTGTTGCCAGTGATTTGCTATACACTATGGAGAGTGGTAGGCTCAGTTCTCTTGCTCCTTCCTTTAGAACCCAAGGGGAGATTCCATCTGGGCCTATAGCCTTCGTCACGTCCAACTCTAGTAAACACTTCCTTACTTCCCCAAGTAAACACTTCCTTACTTCCCCAGTGTGTGTGTGTGTGTGTGTGTGTGTGTGTGTGTGTGTGTGTGTGTGTGTGTGTGTGTGTGTGTGTGTGTGTGTGTGTGTGTGTGTGTGTGTGTGTGTGTGTGTACTCACCTAATTGTACTGACCTAATTGTGCTTGCGGGGGTTGAGCTCTGGCTCTTTGGTCCCGCCTCTCAACCGTCAATCAACTGGTGTACAGATTCCTGAGCCTATTGGGCTCTATCATATCTACATTTGAAACTGTGTATGGAGTCAGCCTCCACCACATCACTTCCTAATGCTTTCCATTTACTAACTACTCTGACCCTGAAAAAGTTCTTTCTAACGTCTCTGTGGCTCATTTAGGTACTCAGCTTCCACCTGTGTCCCCTTGTTCGCGTCCCACCAGTTTTGAATAGTTCATCCTTGTTTACCCGGTCAATTCCCCTGAGGATTTTGTAGGTTGTGATCATGTCCCCCCTTACTCTTCTGTCTTCCAGTGTCGTAAGGTGCATTTCCCGCAGCCTTTCCTCATAACTCATGCCTCTTAGTTCTGGGACTAGTCTAGTAGCATACCTTTGGACATTTTCCAGCTTCGTCTTGTGCTTGACAAGGTACGGGCTCCATGCTGGTGCCGCATACTCCAGGATTGGTCTTACATATGTGGTGTACAAGATTCTGAATGATTCCTTACACAGGTTCCTGAACGCCGTTCTGATGTTAGCCAGCCTCGCATATGCCGCAGACGTTATTCTCTTTATGTGGGCTTCAGGAGACAGGTTTGGTGTAATATCAACTCCTAGATCATTCTCTCTGTCTGTTTCATTAAGTACTTCGTCTCCTATTCTGTATCCTGTGCCTGGCCTCCTGTTTCCACTGCCTAGTTTCATTACTTTGCATTTACTCGGGTTGAACTTCAACAGCCATTTGTTGGACCATTCACTCAGTCTATCCAGGTCATCTTGTAGCCTCCTACTATCATCCTCTGTTTCAATCCTCCTCATAATTTTTGCATCGTCGGCAAACATTGAGAGGAACGAATCAATACCCTCTGGGAGATCATTTACATATACCAGAAACAGTATAGGTCCAAGGACTGACCCCTGCGGGACTCCACTTGTGACGTCTCGCCAATCTGAGACCTCACCTTTCACACAGACTCGTTGTCTCCTGTTGCTTAGATACTCCTCTATCCACCGGAGTACCTTCCCTCTCACTCCAGCCTGCATCTCCAACTTTCGCACTAGCCTCTTGTGTGGCACTGTATCAAAGGCTTTCTGACAATCCAAAAATATGCAGTCTGCCCACTCTTCTCTTTCTTGCCTTATTTTTGTTGCCTGGTCGTAGAATTCAAGTAACCCTGTGAGGCAGGACCTGCCATCCCTGAACCCATGTTGATGCTGTGTTACAAAGTTCCTTCGCTCCAGATGCTCCACTAGTTTTTTTCGCACAATCTTCTCCATCGGCTTGCATGGCATGCAGGTTAGGGACACTGGCCTGTAGTTCAGTGCCTCCTGTCTATTCCCTTTCTTGTATATCGGGACTACGTTAGCTGCTTTCCAAATATCTGGCAGTTCCCCTGTTGCCAGTGATTTGCTATACACTATGGAGAGTGGTAGGCTCAGTTCTCTTGCTCCTTCCTTTAGAACCCAAGGGGAGATTCCATCTGGGCCTATAGCCTTCGTCACGTCCAACTCTAGTAAACACTTCCTTACTTCCCCAAGTAAACACTTCCTTACTTCCCCAGTGTGTGTGTGTGTGTGTGTGTGTGTGTGTGTGTGTGTGTGTGTGTGTGTGTGTGTGTGTGTGTGTGTGTGTGTGTGTGTGTGTGTGTGTGTACTCACCTAATTGTACTGACCTAATTGTGCTTGCGGGGGTTGAGCTCTGGCTCTTTGGTCCCGCCTCTCAACCGTCAATCAACTGGTGTACAGATTCCTGAGCCTATTGGGCTCTATCATATCTACATTTGAAACTGTGTATGGAGTCAGCCTCCACCACATCACTTCCTAATGCTTTCCATTTACTAACTACTCTGACCCTGAAAAAGTTCTTTCTAACGTCTCTGTAGCTCATTTTGGTACTCAGCTTCCACCTGTGTCCCTTTGTTCGCGTCCCACCAGTTTTGAATAGTTCATCCTTGTTTACCCGGTCAATTCCCCTGAGGATTTTGTAGGTTGTGATCATGTCCCCCCTTACTCTTCTGTCTTCCAGTGTCGTAAGGTGCATTTCCCGCAGCCTTTCCTCATAACTCATGCCTCTTAGTTCTGGGACTAGTCTAGTAGCATACCTTTGGACTTTTTCCAGCTTCGTCTTGTGCTTGACAAGGTACGGGCTCCATGCTGGGGCCGCATACTCCAGGATTGGTCTTACATATGTGGTGTACAAGATTCTGAATGATTCCTTACACAGGTTCCTGAACGCCGTTCTGATGTTAGCCAGCCTCGCATATGCCGCAGACGTTATTCTCTTTATGTGGGCTTCAGGAGACAGGTTTGGTGTGATATCAACTCCTAGATCATTCTCTCTGTCTGTTTCATTAAGTACTTCGTCTCCTATTCTGTATCCTGTGCCTGGCCTCCTGTTTCCACTGCCTAGTTTCATTACTTTGCATTTACTCGGGTTGAACTTCAACAGCCATTTGTTGGACCATTCACTCAGTCTATCCAGGTCATCTTGTAGCCTCCTACTATCATCCTCTGTTTCAATCCTCCTCATAATTTTTGCATCGTCGGCAAACATTGAGAGGAACGAATCAATACCCTCTGGGAGATCATTTACATATACCAGAAACAGTATAGGTCCAAGGACTGACCCCTGCGGGACTCCACTTGTGACGTCTCGCCAATCTGAGACCTCACCTTTCACACAGACTCGTTGTCTCCTGTTGCTTAGATACTCCTCTATCCACCGGAGTACCTTCCCTCTCACTCCAGCCTGCATCTCCAACTTTCGCACTAGCCTCTTGTGTGGCACTGTATCAAAGGCTTTCTGACAATCCAAAAATATGCAGTCTGCCCACTCTTCTCTTTCTTGCCTTATTTTTGTTGCCAGGTCGTAGAATTCAAGTAACCCTGTGAGGCAGGACCTGCCATCCCTGAACCCATGTTGATGCTGTGTTACAAAGTTCCTTCGCTCCAGATGCTCCACTAGTTTTTTTCGCACAATCTTCTCCATCAGCTTGCATGGTATGCAGGTTAGGGACACTGGCCTGTAGTTCAGTGCCTCCTGTCTATTCCCTTTCTTGTATATCGGGACTACGTTAGCTGCTTTCCAAATATCTGGCAGTTCCCCTGTTGCCAGTGATTTGCTATACACTATGGAGAGTGGTAGGCTCAGTTCTCTTGCTCCTTC